>NW_007255736.1:0-1365 GCF_000164805.1 Carlito syrichta | reverse complement strand
GGAGTGCATTGGCAGGCTCACGACCACTGCAACCTTGACCTACAGGGCTCAGGTCATCCTTTCACCTCACCCTGCAAGTAGCTGGAAATTTAGGCATGTGCCACCCTGCCCTGCTAATAGTTTGATTTTTATTGTAGAAAAGAGGCCTCTCCAAATTGCCCAAACTGCTCTCAAACACCTGAAATCAGACACTGTTGACAATTTGGCCTCCTGAAGTACTGTGAAGAGTGGTGTGAGCCATCAATCCAGCCTTTTTTTTGGTTTGTTTATTTTTATATTTTAATAATTGATATTTTTTATTTTGATATTGTGGAGTACAGTCAAGGGTTAGGTATACAAATATGTTTCATTCAGACCCCCTTGTTGATAATTGGTGTCTCCCTGTCTCCAGACAGATATTTACTACCATTAGTCCCATCTCCCCCCCATAGTTTCCCAACACTGTCAGTCATTTTCTTATAGTAGTGCATTGGATGATCAAGGTCCACTATATGAGTGAGAATATGTGGTACTCAGATCTTTGTTTCTGTGAGAGGTCATTTAGTATTATAGACTCTAGCTCCATCCAGGTTGCTGTGAAATTCATGATTTGTTCTTTTTTATGACTGCATCGTATTCCATCGTGTATATGTACCACATTTTTTAAATCCAGTCCTCTTTTGATGGACAGCGTGATTGGTTCCAGGTTCTTGCTATTGTGAACAATGCTGCAATAAACATTCACGTGCAGGTATCTTTTTTATAGAGTGATTTGAGTTCTTCAGGGTATATTCCCAGTAGGGGGATTGCAGGGTCATATGGGAGGTTGATGTTTAGAGCTTTTAGGAATCGCCACACTGCTTTCCACAGAGGTTGCACTAGTTTACACTCCCACCAACAGTGTAGAAGTGTTCCCCTTTTGCCACACCCTCTCCAGCAGCTGTTATTTTTTGAGTTGCTGATAATTGCCATTCTGACTGGGGTTAGGTGGTATCTCAGTGTGGTTTTCATTTGCATCTCCCTGATGATTATGAGGTTGAGCATTTCTTCATGTGTCTGTTGGCTGCTCGAATGTTTTCCTTTGTGAAGTGTGTGTTCATATCTATTGCCCACTTTATAATGGGGTTGTTTGTTTTTTTCTTTTCAGCACGTTTGAGTTCCTTGTAGATCCAGGATGTTAAGCCTTTGTCAGACCTGGAGTTGGCAAATACTTTTTCCCAGGTTGTAGCTGTCTTCCTGCTCTCTTGTTGGTTTCTTTGGCTTTGCAGAAGCTTGTCAGTTTAATGAGGACCCACTTGTCTATCTTATCCCTTATGGCCTGTGGGTTTCGAGTTTTGTTCAGGAATTGGATGCCAGTTCCAATTTCCATGAGGGTATGTCCTTCAG
>NW_007255735.1:3277-4719 GCF_000164805.1 Carlito syrichta | reverse complement strand
TATCCATTCCATTCCACTCCATTCAATTCCATTCTTCCCCTTCCATGCCATTCCATTCGAATCCTCACCTACCATTGCAGGCCCTTCCATCCAACCTTTCCTTTCCATTCCTCTCCATTCCATTCTATTCCTTCAATTTCTTTCAACTCCATTCCACTTCATTCCATTGCATTGCATTCCACGCAATCCATTCCACACCATTCCATTCCAATCCATTCCATTCCATTCCTCTCTATTACATTCCTTCCATTCTATTCCACCCAATTCCATTTCACTCCAGTCCATTCCATTCCCTTCCTTTCCTCTCCATCCATAACACTCCATTCGTCTCCATTCCATTCCATTCCTCTCCGTTCCATTCCTATCCTCACTTTCCATTCCATTTCATATAATTTTCTCCATTGCATTCCATTCTATCTATGATACTCCTCTCCATTCCGTTCATCACCATTCCGTTCAATTTCATTCCTCTCTATCCCATTACACTCCTTCCTACTCCATTCCATTCCATTTCTCTACATTCCTTTCTTTTCCTTCCATACAATTCCAATCCACTTCATTTCATTATTTGCCTCTCTATTCCATTTCTCTCCATTTCATTACATTGCATTCAATTTCTTTAATCTGCATTATATTCCATTCCATCCCATTTCACTCCACTTCTTTCCTTTCCCCTCTATTCCATTCCATTCCATCCTCTCCATTCCAATCAGTTCCATTCCACTCCATTCCATTTCACTGCACTTGATTCCAATCATTCTCTTCCATTCCATTTCTCTCCATTCCATTCTATTGCATTCCACTCCATTCCATTCCACTACACTCTATTCCATTCCATTCTCACTTTGTCATAGCACTCCACTGCTATCCAAACAATTCAACTCCCGTACATACCATTCTATTCGACACCATTCAATTCCGTTCCACTCCATTCCATACCATTCCTCTCCATTCCATTCCTCTCCTTTCCTCTGTATTCAATATCTCTCCATTCCATTATTTTGCATTCCATTCCATCTCATCCATTCTATTCCACTCCATTCCATTCCATTCCCCTCCATTCCATTCCTGTCCATTTAATTTCATTCGTCTCTATTCCATTCTATCTATTGCATTCCATTCCACACCATTCCATACCAGTCCACTGCTCTGCATTCAATTCTATTTCAATTCATTCCATTCCTCACACTACTATTCCTCTCCATTCCATTTCTCTCCAATCAATTCCTCTCCATTCCTTTACATTCCAATACATAACTTTCCATTACATTCCTCTCCATTCCATTCAATTATCTTCCTCTTCATTCCATTCCCTTCCTCTACGTTCCATTACATTACACTCTATTCCATTCCTTTCCATTCCACACCATTCCATTCCATTGTATTACACTCCATATCATTTCATTCCATTCCATTCCTCTCCCTTCCATTCCATTTTATTC
>NW_007255735.1:1068-2987 GCF_000164805.1 Carlito syrichta | reverse complement strand
AATCCATTCCATTGCATTCCACACAATCTATTCCACGCCATTCGATTCCATTCCATTCCCCTCAATTCCCTTTCATCCATTGTATTCTACACCATTCCATTCCACTCCAGTTCATTCCATTCCGTTCCTTTCCGCTTCCATCCATTCCACGTTATTTTTCTCCATTCTTGCCATTCCTTTCCCTTCCATTCGTTCTTCCCTTTCCATTCAATCCATATAATTTTCTCCATTCCTTTCCATTCCTTTCTATTCTATTCCTCTCCATTCCATTCGCCTCCATACCATTCCATTCCATTCCTCTCTATTTTATTACTCTACTTTCCATTCGTCTCCATTCCATTCTATTCCATTTCACTCCTCTCCATTCTATTCCATTCCATTCCACACCTCTCCACTCCATTCAATTTTTCTCCTTTCCATGCCAATCCATTCTCTTCCATTTCATTCCATTCCTCTCAAATCAATTCCATTCCTTTTCATTCCATTACATTCCTCTGCATTCCATTTCATTTCCTTTCATTCCATTTCTCTCCATTACTTTACATTCCTTTCCACTTCATTCCATTCCTCTCTATTCCGTTCGTCTCCATTCCCTTCCTTTGCATACAATTCCATTGATCTCCAATCCATTCCACTCCTTTCCTTTCCACACTACTTGATTCCATTCTTTCCATTCAATTGCATTCCTCTTCGTTCCATCCCATTCTATTCCATCCCTATGTGCTCTATTCCATTACACACCATTCCATTCCATTCCATTCCACTCCAGTACAACATTTTGGTGCACGCCATTCCATTCCATTCCACTCCATTCCATTCCACTCCACTCCAATCCATTCCATTCCACTCCATTAAATTCCATTCCTCTTTATTCCATTCCATTTCTCTCCATTCAATTCCATTCCATCCTCTTTATTCCTCTCCATTCTTTTCCTCTCCGTTACCCTGTATTGCATTCTATTCCATTATTATCCAGTCCACTCCATTCCAGTTATCCCCATTCTATTCCGTTCTACCCCATTCCATTCCAATCCGTTCCATTCCTCTCCATTCTATTCCATTCCACTCCTTTCCATTCCATCCTTTCCATTCCCCTCCATTCCATTGCTCTTAATAATTTCATTTCTCCCTGATCCATTCCTTTCCATTGCATTTTCTGCAACTCCAATTCGTTCCATTTCATTCCTCTCCATTCCATTTCATTCCTTTCCATGCCATTCCATTCCTCTTCATTGCATTGCATTGCATTCCCTTCCATTCCTCAGCATTCATTTGAATTCCTTTGCATTCATTCCTTTCCATTCCATTCTTCTACATTCCAGTCGTCCATTCCCCTGGATTCCATTGAATTCCACTCCACTCAGTTCATTCCACACCATTCCAGTCCATTACATTCCTCTCAATTCCATTCCATTCTATTATTTTCCATTTCTGTCCAATCCTCTGTATTCCATTCCATTCTTCTTTATGATTTCCTCTCCTTTCCATTTCCCTCCATTCCATTCCTTTCTATTTAATTCCAATCCTCTCTATTCCATTCCATTCTATTGCATTCCATTACACTCCAATCCATACCAGTCCACTGCTCTACATTCTCTTCCATTCCATTCCATTACTCACGCTTCTATTCCACTTCATTCCACTTCTCTCCATTCAATTACATTCCATTAAATTCCATTCCATTCCTCTCCTATCCATTCCTCTCGTTACTTTCCATTCCAGTACTTTCCATTCCATTACCCTCCATTCCATTTAAATATCTTCCTCTCCATTCCATTCCATTCCTCTCCATTACATTACATTCTTCTCGTTTCATTGCATTCCATTGCATTCCACACAATTCCATTCAATTCCATTTCACTCCACACATTTCCTTCCATTATATTTCTCTCCATTCCATTCCATTCCACTCCACTCCA
>NW_007255735.1:0-553 GCF_000164805.1 Carlito syrichta | reverse complement strand
CTTTCAACTCCATTCCACTTCATTCCATTCCATTGCATTCCACGCAATCCATTCCATACCATTCCATTCCATTCCTCTCTATTCCATTCCTTCCATTCTATTCCAACCAATTCCATTTTACTCCAGTCCATTCCATTCCCTTCCTTTCCTCTCCATCCATACCACTCCATTCTTCTGCATTCCAATCCATTCCTCTCCGTTCCATTCCTATCCTCACTTTCCATTCCATTTCATATAATTTTCTCCATTCCATTCCATTCCATCTATGATATTCCTCTCCATTCCGTTCGTCACCATTCCATTCCATTCCATTCCTCTCTATCCCATTACACTCCTTTCTACTCCATTCCATTCCATTTCTCTACATTCCTTTCCTTTCCTTCCATACAATTCCAGTCCACTTCATTTCATTCTTTGCCTCTCTATTCCATTTCTCTCCATTTCATTACATTGCATTCAATTTCTTTAATCTGCATTATATTCCATTCCACGTCATTTCACTCCACTTCTTTCCTTTCCCCTCTATTCCATTCCATTCCATCCTCTCCATTCC
>NW_007255734.1:4143-4446 GCF_000164805.1 Carlito syrichta | reverse complement strand
AGAGATGAGGTCTCGCTGCCCAGGCGGGTCTCAAACCCACGGGTTCAGGCAGTCCACTCACCTCAGTCTCCCAAAGGTGCGGGACTACAGGCTGAGCCACCGAGCCCAGCACACCCAGGTCTCTGAGTCTCAGACCAAGTGCCTCTGGCAAGCTACATTAGTGAAACAGAGAAAACAGTGAGAGCCTGGAGGGAGACTGTGGGTCTCTTGGAGAAGAAAGTCTCTGTTCTCCTGCAGACAGTGCATCACATGGTAGGTTGCCTGTGATTCGACATCTCCTATCTCCTGCAATCAGCAGGAACT
>NW_007255734.1:2036-2717 GCF_000164805.1 Carlito syrichta | reverse complement strand
CATATATTGCAGCATTGTTCACAATAGAAAAAAACATGGAAACAACCATGATGCCCAAACAAAAAGAACCGGTTTTTTTTAATGTGGTACATATATACAGTGGAATATTATAGAACCATAAAGAAGGATAAAATTATGAACTTCTCAGTAACCTGGATGTATTTAGAATGTATAATACTGAGTGACCCATCACAGAAACAAAGAACTGAGGACCACATGTTTTCATGTAAGTGGACCTTGAACAATTATTGTAATTCTGTAAGGAAAAGATTGGCAGTAGTAGTAAACTGCCAGGGGAAGGCAGGGGCTGGATTAGCAGTAGTGAGAATCTGCAGGATGTTGGGGAGCACATCTCATCAACAAGGGTACATGCATAATGAACATTGGGATACCTAGCCCTGAATTGTACCCTACGTTTAATATATATATATATATATATATAATAAAAATAAATAAAACATGAATAAATAAAACTGGAATATCCCCAGTCTTTGCAATCCTTTCATGTTTTGCTCTGATGCACATTTCATTCTGTTTTATTGTGTTATGAGAGAGTTTTATCTGTCTTTTACCTTTGGGGAGGGATTTCTTGGTTGGGAGACAATTTTGATTTAATTATAACTCCCAAATGCCATCCAGAATGACAAGACCCAATAGGAACATAAAACGTGTCCACCTTTA
>NW_007255734.1:0-866 GCF_000164805.1 Carlito syrichta | reverse complement strand
CACCTAGCACTAACCCTAAACTTTAAACTTTAAACCACAAACCCTAAAGCCTAATACTAAACTCAAATCTTAACCCCTAACCCTACCACTTAAACTTTAACTCTAACCCTAAAACACTGACCATTACACTAAAGTCCTAATCACAGCACCTAACCTTATCTTAACCCAAACTCTAAACCTAAACCTTAAATCCTAATCTTAAACACTAACACCAAACTCCAAGCCTTAAACTCTAAACTCTAACCCTAAACCAGAACCCTCAACCCCAAAAAGCAAACTGTAAACCAAAACCCTAACCATAAACCCTTGAACTTAAATCCTAAAATCTAATCTCTAAACTCTAACCATAACCCACACCTAACCCCAAAACCTAACCCATAACCATTAAAGCACGGCCTGTATTTTCTAACCCCTAACCTCTAAACCCTACATTTAACCCTAACCCTAATCCTAAAACCTAATTCTAACCCTATAACCACTAAATCTAACTTCTTATACTGACCCTAACCCTAACCTCGTACTTACCATTTACTCCTAACTCCATGTTGTACACTGATCCTGACCCTTAGGTTTTACCTTGACTCAAATCTGACCGACCAAAACTTACTTTAACTCTAACTCCACCTTTAAACCTAGTCCCTCACCCCTAACTTAATGCCTCACTTCACCCTAACTTAACCCTAACAAGAAGGCTAATCCCTTCTTTCTATTCTTGTACCCATTGCTCTCAGCCTCCTATGCTAAAGCCCTAGTTTCTAACCTGTATACTCCAATTTTTAATTTGCAACTCTAACACACAAAATCAAACCCTCTAAATGCAGAATACCCTAACACTTTATCTTCCTAAATACCATCCCTATTTATAC
>NW_007255733.1:683-5131 GCF_000164805.1 Carlito syrichta | reverse complement strand
CTACATTCCATTCCCTTCCATTACATTCCATTTCTTTGTTCTCCATTCCATTCCACTCCATTCCCTTACATTCCATTCAATTATAATCCATTCCTCTCTATTCCATTCCTCTCCATTCTTCTCCATTCCATTCCATTCCACTCCATTCCATTCCTCTCAATTCTTCCCCCTTCCATTCCATTCAATTCCATTCCATTTCTCTCCTTTGATTCCATTCCATTCGAGTATTATCCATTCCTGTGCATTACATTGCATTCCAATCTTCTCCATTCTATTCTTCTCCATTAAATTCCATTCCATTCACTCAGTTACATTTCTCTGCCTTCTATTCCTCTCCATTTCATTTCATTCGATTCCATTCCTCTCCATTCCATTCCTCTCAATTCCATTCCATTCCATTCCATTCCACTCCACTCCACTTCTTTCCATTCCAGTCTTCTCCATTCCATTCCATTCCATTCCTTTTCCTCCATTACATTCCCCTCCATTCCATTCCTCTCATTTCCTTTTCACTCCATTTGATTCCATTCCATTCCATTCCATTCATCTCACTTCCATTACATTCCTTTCCTATCCATTCCATTCTTTTCCACTCCATTCGATTAAATTCAATTCAATTGTAATCCATTCCTCTCTATTCCATTCCTCTCCAACCATTCCATTCCACTCCATTTCATTCCTCTCTTTTCCTCTCCTTTCAATTCCATTCCATTTCATTCCTCTCTTTTCCTCTCCTTTCAATTCCATTCCATTTCATTCCATCCCTTATATTCCTTACCATTCCATTCCATTCCATTCCTTTCCATTCAAGTATTATCCATTCCTCTGTATTACGTTTCTTTCCAATCGTCTGCATTCCATTCCTCTCCTTTCCATTCCATTCCATTACCCTCCATTCCATCTTATTCCTCTCCATTTCATTGCATTCCTCTCTTTTCCATTCAAGATGGTTCCAATCCATTCCATTCCTCTCCATTGAGTTCCATTTCATTCCTCTCCATTCCATTCCTTTCCATTCCATTCAATTCCATTCCTCTCCATTCCATTTCATTTCTCTCCATTCCACCCCATTCCTTTCCAATCCATTCCATTGTCCTCCAATTCATTCCATTCTGTTCCTATCCATTTCATTCCAATCCATACTACTCCACTCCATTCCATTCCTCTCCATTGGATTTCACTCCATTCCTCTCCAGTCCATTTCTCTCCATTCCATTCCTTCCATTCCATTCAATTCCATTCCTCTCAATTCCATTCCATTCCTCTCCATTCCATTCCATTCATTTCTTCTCCCTTTCATACACTTTCTTCATTCCATTCCATTGCACTCCATTCCATTCCATTGAATTCCTCTCACTTCCATTCCATTCCATTCCGTTCCTCTCCCTTCCATTCAATTCCATTCAATTCCTTTCCAGTCCTTTCCATTACTTTCCATTCCATTCCTCTCCATCGTTCTTCATTCCATTCTATACAACTGCATACCATTCCTCTCCATTCCATTCCTCTCTATTCCAATCCATTCCATTCCACTCCAATACGCTCCATTCCATTCCATTCATTTCCATTCCATTCCTCTTTAATCCATTCCATTCCTTTCTCTTTCTTTCCTCTACATTCCATTCCATTCCATTCCTTTCCTATCCATTCCATCCTCACCATTCCATTTCTCGCCATTCCATTCCATTCCATTCCATTCCCTTATAATCCATACCTCTCCATATCATTCCTCTCCGTTCCATTCCTCTCCATTCCATAGCACTACATTTCCTTCCATTCCATTCAATTAAAATCCATTCCTCTCTTTGACATTCACCGCCATTCTATTCCATTCCACTCCATTCCATTCATCTCATTTCCTCTGCTTTCCATTCCATTCCTTTTCATTCCTTTCTATTCCATTCCACTCCATTCCATTCCATTCCATTCAAGTATTATCCATTCCTGTGCATTACATTGTATTCAAATCGTCTCCATCCCATTCCTCTCCATTCCATTCCATTCCATTACTCTTCATTCAACTCCATTCCATTCCTCTCCATTCCATTCCACTCCATTCCATTTAATTCCACTCTATTCCTTTCCATTCCATTCCATTCCAGTGCATCCATTACATTCCTCTCCATTCCATTCCTATGCTTTCCATTCCACTCCATTCGATTTCCTTCCTTTCCATTCAATTCCTCCCTTCCATTCCATTCGATTCCTCTCCATACCAATCCATTCCATTCTTCTGCATTCCACTCCTCTCCATTCCATTCCATTCCAATCCTCTCACTTCCATTGCATGCCATTCCTCTCTTTTCATTCTATCCCATTCCACTCCATTCCATGCCATATCCTTTCCTGGACACTCCATTCCTCTCCTTTCCATTCCACACAATCCCTCTCTCTTCCATTCCATACCATTCCATTCCAATCTTCTCCATTCCATTCCACTACACTCCATTCCATTGCATTTCTCTCCACTCCATTCCATCATTTCCATTACATTATTCTTTATTCCATTCCATTTATTTCTCTTCCTTTTCTCTCCATTCCATCCCATTCCATTCCTCTCCATTCCATCCCCTTCAATTCCATTGTTTGCCATTTCATTCCATTCCAATTTTTTTCCATTATAATCCTTTCCTCTCCATAACATTCCTGTCCATTCCACTCCATTCCATTCCATTCCATTCCATTCATCTCCATTCCAATATACTCCATTTCCTTCCATTCCATTAAATTATAATCCATTCCTCTTTATTCCATTCCTTTCCATTCAATTAAATTCTACTCCATTCCATTCTTTTCAATTCCTCTGCATTCCATTCCATTCCATTCCTTTCCTCTCCATTCCATACATTTAAAATACATTCCATTAAATTCAAGTATTTTCCATTTTTCTGCATTACATTGCATTCCAATCGTCTCCAATCCATTACTCTCCATTCCATTCCATTCCATTCCATTCCTCTCCTTTCCATTCCATTCTGTTCCATTCTGTCCATTTAGTTCCCTTAAAGTCCTCTCCATTCCATTCCTTTCCATGCCATTCAATTCCATTCCTTTCCCTTTCATTGTATTCCATTCCTCTTTATTCTATTCCATTCCTCTCCATTCCATTCAATTCCATTCCTGTCCATTCCATTCCATTTCTCTCCATTGTATTCCATTCCTTCCCATTCCATTCCATTCCAATGTCCTCCAATTCAATTCATTTTATTCCATTCAATTCCTCTTTGTTCCATTCCATTCCATTCCAATCCATACTACTCCTCTCCATTATATTTCACTCCATTACACTCCAATCCACTCCTCTCCATTCCATTCCATTGCATTCCATTCCATTATAACCCATTCCTCTCCATAACATTCCTCTCCTTTCCTCTACATTCCATTCCCTTCCATTCCATTCCATTTCATTGTTCTCCATTCCATTCCACTCATTCCCTTCCATTCCATTCAATTATAATCCATCCCTCTCTATTCCATTCCTCTCCATTAATTCCATTCCATTCATGTATTATCCATTCCTGTTCATTACATTGAATTCCAATCTTCTCCATTCTATTCTTCTCCATTAAATTCCATCCCATTCACTCAATTACATTTATCTGCCTTCAATTCCTCTCTATTCCATTTCTTTCGATTCCATTCCTCTCCATTCTTCTCCATTCCATTCCTCTCAATTCCATTCCATTCCATTACACTCCATTCTATTCCACTCCACTCCACTCCACTCCTTTCCATTCCACTTCACTCCATTCCATTCCATTCCACTCCACTCCATTTAAATCCACTTCATTTCACTCTTTCCCATTCCATTCCTTTCCATTACATTACATTCCTGTTCCTCCATTACATTCTGCTCCATTCCATTCCTCTCATTTGCCTTCCACTCCATTCGATTCCATTCCATTCCATTCATCTCCCTTTCATTCCATTCCTTTCCAATCCATTCCATTCTTTTCCACTCCATTTGATTCCATTCAATTCAATTGTAATCCATTCCTCTCTATTGCATTCCTCTCCAACCATTCCATTTCACTCCATTTCATTCATCTCTTTTCCTCTCCATTCCATTCCATTCCATTTCATTCTATCCCTTATATTCCTTACCATTCCATTCCATTACTTTCCATTCAAGTATTATCCATTCCTCTGTATTACGTTGCTTTCCTATCATCTGCATTCCATTCCTCTCCTTTCAATTCCATTCCATTACCCTCCATTCCACATTATTCCTCTCCATTTCATTGCATTCCTCTCTTTTCCATTCCAGACGCTTCCATTCCATTCCATTCCTCTCCATTGAGTTACATTCCATTCCTCTCCATTTCGTTCTTTTCCATTCCATTCAATTCCTTTCCTTTCCATTCCATTCCAATTCTCTCCATTCCACCCCTTTCCTCTCCAGTCCATTCCATTGTCCTCCAATTCATTCCATTCCGTTCCTATCCATT
>NW_007255733.1:0-469 GCF_000164805.1 Carlito syrichta | reverse complement strand
CATTCCTCTCCAGTCCATTTCTCTCCATTCCATTCCTTTCCATTCCATTCAATTCCATTCCTCTCATACCATTCCATTCCTCTCCTTTCCATTCCATTCATTTCCTCTCCCTTACATACACTTTCTTCATTCCATTCCATTCCACTCCATTCCATTCCATTCAATTCCTCTCCCTTCCATTCCATTCCATTCCATTCCACTCCATTCCATTCAATTCCTTTCCAGTCCTCTCCATTACTTTCCATTCCATTCCTCTACATCCCTCTCCATTCCATTATATACCATTGCATACCATTCTTCTCCATTTCATTACTCTCCATTCCAATCCATTCCATTCCACTCCAATACTCTCCATTCCATTCCATTCATTTCCATTCCATTCCTCCTTAATCCATTCCTTTCCTTTCTCTTCCTTTCCTCTACATTCCATTCCATTCCTTTCCTATCCATTCCATCCCGACCATTCCAT
>NW_007255732.1:3933-5036 GCF_000164805.1 Carlito syrichta | reverse complement strand
AAAAGAAGGATCAAAGGCTAGTAGGGTTGAGGGGCGTTAGATATCTCAGGGTGAGCTGGCGTAAGCCCCCTTACAGTGCTAGGAATTTGTGAAATTCTGTTCTACTGTGTAGAGTCTAGGCCATCAAGCATTTGGTACCTTCTGTGGGCAAGGGGCCAAGCTTAGGGACTCCCACAAGTCAAGAACAAATTTCAAAGCTATCGTACTCCAACTCAGACCACTATCATCTGCCTGGGCATGTGGCCGTCTGTGGACTCTGAGCTGAGGTGTACGGTACCCATGTGACACTCTCCTCCTCCCAGGAGCTATTCAGGAAGGTGCAGCCAGTGAACAAGAAGGGCAATGAGAACTTGGTACCAACTGTCCATGCCGCCATCACAAAATTCAACAAGGTGGCTGGCTGTGTGATTACTACCTGCCTTGGGGACCACAACATGAAGGCCCAGGACAGGGCTAGGACAATGGAGCACTGGATCAAGGTGGCCAGGGTGAGAGTTGAGGCCAGTGGCCTCCCGCTCTGGAGACATGGGAACAATTTCTCTCAGCTCTCAGGATTGGCATTTGTACATGGAGCCTTGCACAGCGCCTTGGCCCTTCCTGTCAGGAGCACACTGACCTTGACTCTCAGGACTCAGTGGGGGCTGCTCACTCCTGCCTGGGCCCCTCCTTGGGCTGAACCCACATTCTCCTTCTCAGTGTGGCTCTTCATTCCCGGTGTGTCCCTTTGCGGCTCCCTGGACCACGGCCTCATCCAGGACGGGACATGTGAGCAGAGAGACTGACACTGGAGCAGGCAAGTTCAAGTTCTCACCTCAAGCTCCTTCTCTCTCTCCTAGGAGTGCCTCAGCCTAGGGAACTTCTCCTCAGGTCACGCCATCCTCTCTGCCATAGAATGTTTGCCACTTCATCACCACAGGAAAGCTTGGAGAGAAGTTTCCAGGTGGGCATGCCACAGGCGAATCAGGGTGCTCAGGCACTTCCCATTGTTCTACCCACATCCCTCAATGACCCAGAGAGGTGCCGGGAGGCTAAGACCCTGGAGGCAGAATGGGCTGGTGGGGCTCCAGAACTAGACAGTCTCTAAACTGAGACTGGGTCTCTAA
>NW_007255732.1:1642-2946 GCF_000164805.1 Carlito syrichta | reverse complement strand
TGTGAAAAACTGATGTCTGGGGAAGATATCTATAGCCTAGGCAGGCATCTGGTAGACTAGAACTCTGGAGGTCCTGGCTGACCCCTCCACCTATCTTCCCTTTCCCCCGAACCCCAGCCAGAACAGCATCACTCCCGGCTCATTCAGTCCTAAACCATTCATGGCTGGTCTGCCTTCAATTGCCCCCAACCAGAGTTCCTTTCCACCACCCAGCACCCACCTACTGCTCACCTGAAGCCTTCCTGCCCTGCTGCCAGCCAGGGGTTGTGGGTGCCTGAGAGCCCCTCACTCAGAGTATCCAACTGTCCCTAGTGTCCAGGCTCCCAGCGGCCTCCTCCAGGCCCCATTCTCTTTCTGCCTAGTCGCCTGGAATCAGAAGAGATGTTGGTGCAGCTGGCACCCCAAGTGCTTGGCCAGGGTTGATGCTAGCCTCAGGCACCCCACCTTGGGGAACAAGGCACCTGTGTAGCGGGGAGGACCGGTGCATGTTCCCTTCACCTGGAACTGTGTAGTTTCCCCTGGATCTTGACTACCAGCCCAAGTCTACAGTCCCAGGACCCTTGGACATAGGCCCCCTCATTTCCATCACCCTGTCTAACCCTTGGTGCGCACCCCCGGCTCAGAGAAGTAGCGGCGTCCTGAGGCTGTGGGCCCTGGCATGCTGTCTCCCAAAGTGAAGGAGGGTGATGCTCTGGAGAGAGGCAACTGTTTACCTGGGACAGCATCATGGACAAAAACTGTGGTGGCGGGTTCAGGCGTGCTGATCTCCAGCAGCTCCGCCTACCGCTGCAGCCCTGGGTTCCAGTCTGCCTCTCTCTTGTCAGGGACCCAGCTTTCCTCCCTGTTGTGGCAGAGCCCTCCAAAGAGGACACAAACCTTAAAATTTTTTTGTTTATTGTGGTGAGCCAATGAAAGATACAAAGTTTGTTCTAATCATGGGTTTAAATGAATTTCAGGTTTTAATGTAAAATCTGCAGTGCTACGCATTTCAATATAGTTTCTAATTTCCACTTGATGTAATCTTTACAGGGTATTACCAATTCTTGCATATCTTATGTATAATTAATTCCATCTCTTAATATTAATTTTATTTCATTTTAAAGATGTGGGGAACAATTCTGGATTAGGTATACAAGTGGTCCTCATGAAGATAGAGTTGGGCCTTCCTTTGATCCATGCTTCATCTGGTTTGAGAACAGATAGCTTTATTGATGTTATGCTCCCTCTCACCATGGCGGTTTCTGGTTTTTGCCAATTCCTTTCTTATAATATTATGGTATATGTTCAGGATCCACTTATGAGTG
>NW_007255732.1:0-854 GCF_000164805.1 Carlito syrichta | reverse complement strand
GTATGGTGTTGGATCCCATTAATGCATAATTGATTATCACCTTAAAAAAATTTCTAGGAGTCTGTGTAGTCCAGACCTATATGAATGAATTGAAGAAGTCATCACAGGTATGTGTATGAAGGTGGGCTCCAGACCCCCTTGGCCCATTGTGAGAGCATTGCAGGTCTGCATTCCTCTACCTGGAGATCCAGAACAGTGTGTCACCTTCTAGAGATGAGCAATCCAGAGATCAGGAGGTTAAGGAAGAATTCCAATGATGAGAACGTCATACTCGATCCCCATATAAAGTTCCCCTTTAGAGTTTCTAATTCGCAATATCTCCACTCTTGGTTTCTGAAACACAGTGAGACCCAAAAGGCTAATTTTCTACTGCAGCACAGTTTGGTCACAATATAAACTAGACAATGGGTCTCAATGGTCAGAAAATGGGACTTTCGATTTTAACATTTTGTGAAACAGATAAATTCCGTCAAGACAATGGCTAATGATCAGAGATCCCCTATGTTCAAGCCTTCTTTGCTCTCCATTCCCATCCTTCCCTCTATGAGTCTTGTTCTACATCCCAAATCCTTCTTTCCCATATCAAATCCCCCTCCTTTCCAGATTCTGAACCATCCTCTTTCAATCTGGCTGATCATACCACCCTCCCCGCCCCCACCACTACACCTTATGCTCCTCTCTCTGACCCACAACCTCCCAACCATTCTGTTCCATCACCACCTCCTTCCGCCAAGACTCCTAGCCCACAACTCTCCTTTCCTCCCCCACCGGATCTCTTACTGGACACATACACCCAGATCCTCCCTCCCACTGTTCCTACAAACCCCACACCTCTCTGCCCACTCAGAGAGGTA
>NW_007255731.1:2149-2769 GCF_000164805.1 Carlito syrichta | reverse complement strand
GGAATGAAGTAGAATGGAATGGAGAGGCATGGATTGGAATGGAAGAGAAATGACAGGAATCGAGAGCAATGGAGTGGAAGGGAATGGAGAGGAAAGGAAAGGAATGGAATGGAGTAGAATTGTGTGGGATGGAATGGAATGGAAAAGAATGAAGAAGAATGGAATGTTATGGAATGGAGTGGAAAGGAATGGAGTAGAGTGGAATGGAATGAAATGGAATGGAAAGGAAGGAAATGGAATGGTGAGGAATGGATTGGAATGGAATGGAATTTACAGGAATGGAATTGAACGGAGAGGAATGGAATGGAACAGAATGGAATGCATTGAAATGGAGAGAAAAGGAGTAGAATGGAATGGAATGGAATGAATTGTAGTGAAATGGAGTGGAGGGGAACGGAATGGAATGGAATGGAATGGAATGGAGAGAAATGCAAACGAATGGAATGGAATGGAATTTAAAGGAATGGAATCAAGATGAAAGGAATGGAAAGAAATGAAATATTAATGAAGGGAAAGAATGAAGTGGAGAGGAATGGAATGTAAAGGAATGGAATGGAATGGAGAGAAATGGAATGGAATAGAATGGAATGGAAAGGAATGGAGAGGAAAGTTATGGAAAG
>NW_007255731.1:0-764 GCF_000164805.1 Carlito syrichta | reverse complement strand
AATGAAATAGAATTGAATGGAAAGGAGAGGAATGGAATGGAAAGGAATAGAATGGAAAAGAATGGAATGGAATGGCGAGGAATGGAATGTTATGGAATAGAGTGAAATGGAATGGAGTAGAGAGGAATGGAATGGAAAATAATGGAACAGAAAGGAGAGGAATGGAATGGCGAGGAATGATATGGAATGGAATGGATCAAAATGGAATGGAATGGAAATGAATGTAATGGAATGGAGAGGAATGGAAGGGAATGGAGAAGAATGAAATGGAAAGGAATGAACTGAAGAGGGATGGAGTGCAATGGAATGGAGAGGAATGGATTAGAATGGAATGGATAGCAATGGAATAAAATGTAATGAAGGGGACAAGAATGAAGTGAAACGGAATGGAATGGAATATAATGGAGACGAATTGAGAGGAATGGAATGGAGAGGAATGGAATAAAGTGGAATGTATCAAAATGGAATGGAGTGGATTGTAGTTCAAAGGAAGGAATATAGCAGAGAGGAGAAGGATGGAATGGAGAGGAATGGAGAGGATTTGAATGGAGTGGAATGGAGAGAAATGGAATGGAATGCAGTGGAATGGAGTGGATAGGAATGTAATGGAAAGAATAGAATGGAGTTAGTGTAATGGAATGAAATGGAGTGGAATTAATGTAATGGAAATGAGTGGAGAGATATGGAATGGAGAGGAATGTAATGCAATGGAATGGAATGGAATGGAATGGAATGGAATGGTGAGGAATTGAATGGAATGGAAT
>NW_007255730.1:4527-5494 GCF_000164805.1 Carlito syrichta | reverse complement strand
TATTAGGGAAATGCAAATAAAAACCACTGCAAATAAAATGACAGCCACTATGGAAAACAGATGGCAGTTGCTTAAAAAATTAAAAACAGAGTTACCATATGATACAACAATTTCACTTCTTAGTATATGTGAAGTTTAATTTTATGTGTCATCTATACTGTGCTGTGGGGTGCTCAGATATCTAGTTAAACATCATTTCTGGATATGTCCATGAGGATATTTCTGGATAAGACTGATATTTGAATAGATAAACTGATAAACCTCATCCAATTCACTGAAGGCCTGAGTGGAATAAACAGCTGACTAAGAAGTAATTCTTTCTCTTTTCTTAATTGTCTTTGAGCTAGCACACTGGTCTTCTACTGCTTTCAGACTGAAACATACCAGGCCTTCAAACTCAGATCCTAGCTGTACCATCATCTCTCATGGGTCTCCAGATTGACAACTTCAGATCTTGGACTTTTCAGCCTTCACAATCACATGGGCTAATTCCTTGTGGTTATACGCACATATATAATTTATATATATAAAATATATATATATACAATTCCTTATGGTTTTATATATATATATGTATTATATATGTAATAATACTGGAGAACCCAGTTTAATACAGTACATATCCAAAAGAACAAAGCACAGGGTCTCAAGGAAATATTTACACAATTATGTTCACAGCAGTACTATTCTCGATAGCTAAGAGGTGGAAATAACCCAAATTTCCATCAACAGAAGAATGGAAAAACAAAATGTAGTATATACTGGCAATGGAATATTATTCAGCCATTAAAAGGAAAGAAGTACTGATACATGACATAACATATAAGAACTTCAAAATATTATGCTAAGTGAAGAAACCAGCCACAAAGGACCACATATTATTTGATTTCATTTATATGAAACACCCCACACTAGCAAATCCACAGAAATAAAAAGCAGACTAGTGGTGCCAGGAGCTGGAGAAGGG
>NW_007255730.1:2111-3951 GCF_000164805.1 Carlito syrichta | reverse complement strand
CTTAGTTTGTCAAAACAATAGTCTGTTTTTACAATTATTTTATCTCTAATCATAAACATTCATTGAATATTCTCAATAGCACATCTTATAAGGTTATAACTACCATATTTTCCTCTAGGAGTGTGAAATAAGAAAACAGAGATGGCAATGAATTCACAGTCTGGTCCAAAATAGATGTGGCAGTTTTGTTAGAATTTAACTTTATCAAAAGGATCATATAGAAATATTATTTATTGCAAACAGGAAAGAGGTAGAAATAGACTAAAGAAGACTCATTTATTCTTGGTCATGTTTTCTCAAAATAGTGACCATGGTTTAAATTGGTAGAGCCAGAAAAAATAACCGGTGTCCACATAAAAGAGTTAACTCTGAGCATTTTATAAAAGACTTTTAATAATTATAATATTTGTTTCTTACTTTGATAAATACAATTGTTGGTTAACAATCTATCACCGTAGATTGAAATTAGATTACAAAATGCCGGAAAAAATGCTTACACTGGAAAACTCCACCCTGAAGCATTTATTTACATGTGATCTTTGCCATATAAACTCATCACTATTTATCATAATGCAGTATCTCAAAATAAAATATGGTATAAAATTCACTTTTTTGAACTATGTAAATAATAACATTAAAACATATATAATAATTTATAAAATCTAAAAATTTGTCAATATATGCTGAATTTAATGTTAATATATTCAATTTGAGTCAATTAGCTAGACACAAACTATATAGTAGTGACACTTTTTTCTCATCTTTTCCCTAAAGAATCAGAACCATTGTGTATTCTTCTCTTTGTTCACAAATACAAAGGCCAGATGGGGCTGGTCACTATTCCTGTATCTGAAATGCAGTGATTCACATCTAATAAAAAGGCATTTGGAATACAGCATTGATAAAATTGTATGACTGTACAGAGAGACATTCTGCTTGTAGCCATAAAATTGAACTTCTGATTACTACTTCGAATAGTTATTAGAAATATAAGAACCATGTTTTTGCTATTGTGAAAAGTGTGCAATAAGCATGCGTGTACAGGTATCTTTTTTGAGGAATGATTTTACAGTTCCTTCGGATATATCCTCAGCAGCGGGATTGCTTGGTCATATGGGACGTCAATTTCCAGTTCTTTTAAAAATCACTACACTGTTTTCCATAGAGGTTGAACTAGTTTGCATTTCCCTCAACAGTATAGAAGTGTTCCCTTTTCTCCACATCCTTGCCAGCATCTGTTGTTTTTTGAGTTATTAGCAATGACCATTCTTGCTGGGGTTAGGTGGTATCTCACTGTGGTTTTGATTTGCATTTCACTGATGATTAGTGAGGCTGAGCACTTTTTCATGTGTCTGTTGGCTGCCTGTTTGTCTTCTTTTGAGAAATGTCTATTTATGTCTTTTGCCCATTTTTTAATGGGCTTTTTTTTTTCCTTTGAGCACATTTGAGTTCCTTGTAGGTACTGGATGTTAGGCCTTTGTCAGATATACAGTTAGCAGATATTTTTTTCCCATTCCGTGGCTGTCTCCCACTCTTCTGATGGTTTCTTTTGCTTTGCAGAAACTTTTTAGTGTAATGAGATCCCACTTGTCTACCTTATCTCTTATGGCATGGACATCTGGGGTTTTGATCAAGAATTGGTTACCTATTCCAATTCCCATATGGGTGTCTTATAGTTTGAGGTTTTATGTGTGGGTCTGTGATCCATTTAGAGTTGACTTTTTGTGCATAGTGGTAGACATAGAACGCACCGTGCTGCCCATTTAAACTGGAATGAATTTTTTAAAATGTGGTAAATTTAAACTATGGAATATTACACAATCATAAAGAAGGACAAATT
>NW_007255730.1:0-1375 GCF_000164805.1 Carlito syrichta | reverse complement strand
AAAACTTTTCTCCAAAGCCAAAAAAAGAAAGAAATATGAAAACCAATAGACACTTTATTATTATTTAACCCTTTTCTCTGAGTTGTATTAAATGACATTTTGAATGTCAAATAAATCTACTGTCTACAGCCAAACATAATAGCATCAATGGTAAATTTAGCCAAGGAGTCAAATGTGACAATTCTGAGTGAATTAATCTGTATGTGCAAATGGCCAGCACTTTTAGCTTTATTATATCATAATTTACCTAAAGGGTATAATTGGTGGCCTGTGTGGAGATAAGCACCAGATAAACAAAAGATTCATTAAGATGTTGCCATCAATTAATTCTACAAAAAAGAAACATATGTCTGCTCTGATTTTTTTCAGCACCATTCCAAGTTTCTGAGGACTAGGTTCCTTTTGTAAAGTCTATAAAATAGAGTCATGAAAATAAATTAGTTTTACTTTTTACCATCATCAGCAACCTCAAGTATTGGGGATGTTGTAAGCAGGTGGTTACGTGCTTGCAATTCCATTTTTAGTTCCTGTATATGCTCAGATTTGGAAAACACAAAATATAAGTCAATGTTTCAGTCTCTACCAGGTTGAGTCGTCCATTTTAGATGCATCTATCTTTTCTAGTAAGGGCAGACTTTCACCTTTCCATTTCCTCTCTCTAATGTTTTTCAAGATGGAATTTTGGAAAATGAGGTTCATGTAAACTCATGACACTAGGTGAATGGAAAGTGTTTCTTAGTACACATTAGTATCTGTGTTGGACTCTACCGGTCAACTCCTTGGGTCCTTATATCCTTAGATGACATCTGCTAAGGTATAGTTAATTTATTATTAATTCCAGGTATTTTTTTGACACCGCTTCCAAAGCCTGCAGTTGCTGTATCCCCTTGGCTGTTCATTTGGCATAGGCCATGCTCCCAGAAAGCAAGCATATCTCCCGTGCTGATGGCTGCCCCATCATTTCTGCAGATGCTATGGGTTCTTCAAATTCTGATTTGAGTCATATGTGGTTGCTGGCATTGGGCAGCTTTGCTACCCCTGGTTACAGGATCAATTAACTCCCCACTCACTTCCTCTGCCAATGTATCCAGATTCTCACTTAACTTCTCCGTTGACTTGTAAAGCATGTGGAAAATGTTGTGCTTGAGAAGAAAAGAGGATGCTGGATTGTCTCACATTAGTAATTAAATGCTCCTCTTCCACTCACAAGTTGCTGGGCAGAATTAGTCACATAGTTCTACCCTACCCCAAGTGTTACAGGAATTACAATCATATTATGCATCTGAAATTGGAAAGAACCTGAAACATTTGGTGAACAGCACTAATGGCTACCACAGGCACCCTCCTAAAAGGCGATCTCTATCCAGAAACTCAA
>NW_007255729.1:14668-15141 GCF_000164805.1 Carlito syrichta | reverse complement strand
CGGTTGTGAGTGGGGTATTAAAGTCCCCAGTTATGATAGTGTTAGACTCAATATCTTTCTTTAGTTTTCCAATAAGTTGCTTTATGAAAGTTGGTGCAACTATGTTGGGTGCATATATGTTTAGGATAGATATTTCTTGTTGATGGATTGAGCCTTTTATCATTATGTAGTGGCCTTTTGTATCTTTTTTGGTTTTTAATAGCTTGAAGGGTATTTTGTCTGAAATTAAGATCGCTACTCCTCCTTTCTTTGTATTCTGTTCGCCTAAAAGTTTGTTTCCCATCCTCTTACTTGAGTCTTTGGGTGTCCTTTCTAGTGAGGTGAGTCTCTTGAAGACAATAGATTGTTGCCTGGTGATATTTTATCCATTTTGCCATTCTATGTCTTTTCAGTGGTGCATTTAGTCTGTTCACATTTATGCTAATAATTGAAATGCAAGAGTTGATCCCTGTCATAAGGTTCTTACAGAGTTG
>NW_007255729.1:2874-13411 GCF_000164805.1 Carlito syrichta | reverse complement strand
GTGTTCCAGAATCTGTTTTCTCAGTGTCTGATTTCCCAGTGTCTGTGTAAGACCTATATTCTTCTTTTGGTTTTTCTTCATTTGTGCGGTTTTTCCCCCTCCCTACTTTTTCCTTCCCTCCACGCCACTGTCTTCTTTACTTCTGTTATTCAGGGGTAAAGGGATTGGTTTTACATCTGTTTGTTCAATCTCCTATTCTTTATGTATGTCCTCTTACTTTGTTCAATTCTGAAGTTGCACTGTAGGTTGGAGGTAGTCCTTTTAGCAGTTTTGAGATGTACTTAAGGGGAGAGCTGTGATTCAAAATCTGTCTGCGGGTCTTGGAATTCACTGACAGGCGTGTGGATAATGTGGAACCCACTTCCCACTGCCCTGGAATCTGTCCGTGCAGTGGGGCTGTAGGTTTACTTCCTGAAATAAAATGTGGTTAGCAGAGGGGAGAGAATGGAGCAGATAATGCATTGAAGATGGGAGAGGAGAGATAGAGGAGTAAGGGGGGAAAACAAACGAGTGTGCCAACAAATAGAGAGAGAGGCCTATACTGAGACAGATAAAAACAATAGACCACAGCTACAGACGAACCTACTCTCATACTAAAAAATAAAAAGCAAAAATAAAACATATAGTGATGCTAACATACAAACTAACCAACCACCTTGTTAGTGTGCTGTTCCTCTATACAAAGATTTGTTTTACAGAGAGAGGAAAAGAGAAGAAAAGGAAAAGGAAAAAAGAAAAAAGGGAACAATACAGTAGGAATAGAATTAAATCATTAAACTAATAGAATCAATGAAGTACACTCTGAGACATTTCGTTTAAGTCCAACGTCCTTTCAGGTCTGATTTCTAGTTTTCTTTTCAAGCTGGTCAATTAGTTTGCAGTTAGGGTCAGTTGCCCCTGATCTGCTGTGAAGGACAGTTCAGATTAACCTTTGTTCAGCAGTTTGGTCTATGTCTTTATCAAGCTTGTTTCTCCCGTTTTGGTGTTGTTACCTTGAATCGCCAGCAGGTGGTGCTATCTCAGCTGCTCGCCCCAGAGGGGGTGGGGCCGGACAGGAACAAGATGGCTGCCTGCCTCCGAACAGGCAACAGGAACCCCACGCTGGCTGGGCAGGGCATTCTCGGATGCAGGAGAGGTGACAGCAATCCCCGCAGATCTTCCCTGAAGGGTTTGGTGTGGATCTCCTCGGGCCCATGTGGTGTGATGTGCTACCCGTCACAGAGGCCGTGGCAGCGGCGACGGCGGGGGGAGGGGCTGCAGCGGCAGCGGTGGTGGCAGCGGGACTGTTTGCACTGCAGAAAGTAACTGTCCAGTCGTTGCGATGTCCCAGCGGTGGCAATGGCCAAGCTCTGTCTGAAGAGCAGGCTGCAATGCTGGGGTCCCCAGCCCCCCAGGGTGAGAGTCAGAGACCCACTGCAGATCTCCCTTGCAGAGGGCTTCAGACACCGGGTCACCCCGTCACCCCATCGTATGTTTTTTAGCATTTATTTTCTTCAGGCCCTCACGTGCAGTTCCATTTCTGAGGCTGACAATCACACCTTATTCATGACATTACTTTTTGGCAGCACATGCAATTGTGAGCAGCTGTTTTCAATCATGAAGCATACAAAGAGCAAAATTTGAACAAACATTTCTGTTGAGTACCTTGATAATTCACTAAGAATCGCAACCACTTCCATCCAACCAGACATCGATAGATTACATTTACAAAAACAAGATCAAATTTCCCACTAGTTTTATATTAATCTCACTTTTCTAAACTTTATAGTAAAAATATTTTTTTAAGTCTTTTTTTTTTAGTTAGAATCTCACTCCATCTGTCCAGGCTGGAGTACAGTGGCACACTCATGGCCACCCCAGCGTTAACCTGCTGGGCTCCGGCAATTCTTCCACCTCAGCCTTCCTAGTAGACGGAACTACAGGCACATGCTACCACAACTGGCTAATTTGTTTTTTATTTACTGTATAGACAAGATCTCTCTCCAAGTTGCCCTAGCTGGTCTCAAACCTGTGGGCTCAGGTAATTCACTCGCTTCGGCCTCCCAAAGTGCTGGGATTACAGGCTGAGCCATGGAGTGTGGCCAAAAGGTATTATTATGTATATATACTAACCATATTATATAAATTATATACAGCCCAAGACAATTCCTCTTTACTTGATGCAGTCCAGGGAAGCCAAAAGTTTGGACCCTTCTGCTTTAAATAGTGTCTTGTCACCAGTGCTCCATACCAACTGAGATTCGTTTGCTAGGAATTGAGACTAGAGGGTAAAAACAGAAGAGGTGTTATTGCTTTAGGAAACTAGACACAGTGTATCAAGAAGCACCAGTTATTGACCAAAATCTCCAGGATATAAACTGAGACTGCAATGAATCTTAGTCCAGTGGCTAAGTATCCAAGAGAAATTGTTAGGAAAAGTACCACCCTTCTTAAAAATCATGGCTTCATCTTAATTTTTCAACATCTTTCCTAAGAAACCATAGGTCTCTCCACATATCCCAAAACTTTATTCAATATGATCAAGTGATTTCACAGGAAAGTTGTTTAAACTAATCGCTTCTATTAGAACATTCCAACATCTTTATTCCAACCTTCATAACTCCTGAATGTCTTGTCATGTCATATCATGTCAAAACTTGTATCCAAATGCTTCCCAACACAAATCTTCTATTAAGCCAAATGAGCCTATCACCTTTCCCTTAAGTAGAACTTTCTTACAATTTCTATCTCTGTTTATTTCTTTCTGTTGTATTTTTTTTCAGTGTTAAGCTGTGTCATAGCTCTATTAAAAGTAAGTGTACCATTTTTGAAAATGTATTCTTGACCGGGCTCGGTGGTTCAACCTGTCATCCCAGCACTTTGGGTGACCAAGGTGAGTGAATTGCCTGAGCCCATGGATTCAAGACCAGCCCATGCAACTTGGCAAGACCTTATCTCTACAATAAAAAGAAAAATAGCCAGGCATGGTGGCACCCACTTGTAGTTCCAGCTACTTGGAAGGCTGAGGCAGAATGATCACTGGAGCCCAGATGTTCAACATTGGGGTGGCTGTGAGTGTGCATGCCACCGCACTCCAGTCAGGGTAAAGGAGTGAGACTCCAACTCAAAAAAAAGAAAGAAAATATATTCTTGACAAAGTCTACTCTTGATGGTTTCAGTCCATTCTCTAGCTTTTCAACACATAGAGAAAAAGAACAAGGAAAGCACCCTGAGGATGACATTCAAAGCACTATCTCCTTCTCCAGCCTCACATAAGATCTGATTTGGTTACTGGGCTCTTCCAGTCTCATCCCCGAGGAAAGATGCAGTAATTCAGTGTGAGGCTTTAAGAGCTGGACAAGGCTGGGGACAGTAGAAGTGAAGAGTAGAGATCTCTAAATCGATGTAAGAGATGGATTAAAGACCAGCCAGTGACTGTGACACAGGTGGGGGCAGAGGGAGCCAGAGTCTATAAAGGAAATGTTCTATTCCATTTGAATATAATCTGAAAAGATGAGCAGAATTATATGTGGCTAGTGCACTCTCGATACAGTGCACATCACTGTATTATATGTTTAACCTGCATATGAACATATGGGGTTTCAGACATGAAACCATGAATTCTCCACTTCCTAGGAAAGCTAATGCATTTTAAGAGATAATTTTGCCTCTGGGCAGTTTTGCCTGAAGCCTGTTATTGGACCCTGACCATCATCCAAATGCGGCTCCATTACACAAGGCCAGAGCTTAGGTAAGATTTCAGGACTGAAGGTGATGCCGTAAAACAAAACCGTCATAGGCGGCAGCAGTTGAATTCACAAAGAATGTGATGACAAGGTTGGCAGGGAGGGGGAAAGGGTGATGGTGACAATGATAGCAAAAAATTATGCAGTTAAAAAAACAGAGGTTTTGTGTGTGTGTGTGTTAGTTAACTACTGTTGTGTCACAAATCATCCTAAAACCTATGGGCTATAACAACAAACACTGAGTATCTTACAGGGTCTAGCGGCCTCTTGGTATCTCCAGTGGTCTAGGCCAATGTGGCAAGAATTCAGCTGTCCCTGGTGTATCTGCAGTCACTTTCAGGGTCTGCTGGAGGCTGGCTCATCTAGTTGAACCCAACTCAACATTTGTCTCGTTCTGCATGATTTCTAGCACAGTCTTGTTCTCATGGTAGAGGTGGGATTTCAACAGAGAACAAGCCAGAAGTATCTGGCCTTCTTAAAGATTTGACTGAGAATGTGCTCACCATCACTTACGCCACATTTTATAGTCAGAATGAGTCACAAGGGCTACTAGACTGAAGGGGTGGGAACATACACTATGCTTCTCAATGGAAAGAATGATGGTCACATTGTAGAGGGCACAGTGCAGGAAGGTCATCAACTGGGTCCATCGATGGACTTCATCCACCATGTCCTCATGTCCTAGGGTAGATTATACACAATTGTGGTAGGTTATGTGAAGACTGTTTCAAAGAGACCAAATTACCTGAACAAAGGTCAGTAAAATGCAAGCTGAAAGTGACCATAAGAGTCATCAGGGACCTCACTGGATATTTTCAAAATTCCAAGTGAGGAATTGGATAGACTAGCATGGAGCAAAAATTTTGAGTCGGTGGTAAAATATTGAAGCAATGGGTGCTGACAACATCGTAGCTAGAACGTGATCAGTCTTGATCATTCCTCACCTTATTATACTCTTGAACATTGGGCAACACAGACAGGGGGGAGTAGGGCAATAGTGGCCACTTGCAGGGAGGGGTCAACTAGGTAGTCTCAGGAAGGGTGGAGTTTTAGAAAGCCAAATTGGCAATGAAGAATAGGCATAGAGGGAGTCATATATGGAGTGAAAAACCTAGAAGAAGGGACCTCTTCCAGGGAAAAGAAGGGTCCTTCCTCTTATTCTCGGTGACATATGAAAGGTCACATGAGGAATGGAACAGCAGGGTGAGATGCAGACTGGGATCACAGTTGGAATGGTGAGCATGACCACACCAGGGATTCGGATGAGAGCAACTTAGGGGAGTGGGAAAGGCTTTAGTGTGATCAGGGTCTGCACTGGAGCTGATGGGTACATCTTTCTGTTCTAGAAAATGAATAATGAAATCATCCCATAACGTGGTGTTTCTTAAGCTCCAGTGAGCGTCAGAAGTGCCTGGAGGATTCGCTAAGCCAATTCCCAGCCTCACCCTTGCTGCTCTGGTCTCAATAGGTCTGCAGTGGGGCTGAAGTTTTTTTTGTTTCTAAAAATATCCAAGTGATGATGGTTTTTGTGTTCTGAGGGCAATACTTTGAACACCACTTACATAATGTACAAGTAAATGGTCTCTGATTCCATGAAAGTATTAGATATTTCATAAAAATAAACACAAACATAGTTTTATTTTACAGTATTACCTTATGAGGAATAGTATTCTCAGCCATGTTATGAACAATTCTATAGATCCAAATTATTATATAGTTGCAAAAAGACAGCATTAAGATGTTTAGGTCACAAAGTAAACAGCAATTACAGTTAAGGATATATGAATGAGATTCTGTTGAAGTATTCCTCAGGCTTGGCACCAGTCATTGGGTGTACTCACATCCCCTCAGACTGATTCTCAGAATCACTTATACTCCTGTGCTCATGTTCGGTTGTCTAGCATCTGCCTGGCTAAAGAAGCCACATCACCAAGCCCAGAAGAATGGAAAAGTACACTCTGTCTACCTTGAAAATGTGGCAAGACAGAGCATGAAGGAGTCACTGAGGGCAGTAACTACCACTGTCAACAGGTAGTATCTTGTCTTGAAGGATGTTTCACCCTTGTAGACCACACTGTCCTCATTTGCAAAGAGTTGGCTTAGATGATCTGTCAGGTCCTGTCTGGGTTTTATCCTTTAGGGATCCATGTTGTTGTGATGGGTGTTGAATCATTTTCTATGTGTGTGGTGTTCTAGCAGATAACCTGTAAAGAGAGAAACACATACCACTCTCCAGAAGCATAAATTATATACCGAGAACCTATTATTCCAACTCTGCATATGTTGACAAAGAATTTTCAGCACACATGGAAAAATGTGTGTGACACTTCAACCTCGCCATTGGTTAGGGAAGTGGGGAGGGTATTATTAAACTCAATTGTAGATGAAAAAAATGATGCCAGGGGGCCAACTGGCTTGTTCAAGTTTACACAGGAGAAGGTAGAGCTGGACCCAGAGCTCAGGCCTTCCCTGACTCTCCTTCAGTTCTTCCATGATATCCCTCTCCAGGGAGCCACACTGTGTGATGAGGGAGACACACCCATCTATCTCAAATCGTTGTTTCTTTGAAAAGTTTACTTCTCATCTGAGCATATTAGGTAGAAAGGCATGGAAATGTAAAACTTCATGCATGCACTTTAAAAATTGGGAAATAATAAAAGAGCTCTCCTGAGGCAGCATAAAATTAGTTGTAATAAGCAATGTAATTCTACAGAAAAAGAGATGAGTAGAGCTAGATGCATTAAATTATCAATCAGTATTTTTGAATAAAACTCAGAGAGCTCTTGTGAAAGTGGAAACAGTTTATTTAGAAGAGGAAGTCATGGACTCTTCTCCCCATTGTATGACCTTCCAGCTAAGATGAACGATGAACAAAATCTTGAGGAATTCAAGCAGAGAAACAGTCTGATGGGATGGGGTGGAGGGATACTGAGTAGAAACTTTTGCCAGGAGGTCAAGTCCATAGGTCTGCAGCAGGAAACACAGGGACACCGGCCCTGAGGATGCGGGCGGTATGGGAAGAGAATTTCCCTGACTAGTTATCACCACTGAAGCATGTGTGGCCAACCCTGCTTAAGACCTAAGGTGGGTAGAGCATCTTGGATGTGGATTTGAGTGTGTGGTGTGTATGGGTGTGTGTGTGTGTGTAGAGAGAGGGAAAGAAAGACAAAGAGAAAAAAAAGAGGTGTTCAGAATGCACCTTAAACAAATACATAACTTAAAAGAACATAAAATATTCCCCTTCTCTGTAATCAAGAATGTCAGTGCCCATGAGGGCGACAGGGCCTGGAGGGCCAGGGGCTGGAGGGCAAGGACTGGAGCCTCAAACGGTCCCCCAACCCCCAGTCCTTTGTGACTCACTGAGTTCCGGAAGCCCTGCTAATTTCCTCCATCACAAAGTCAAGTCTCCCTATGTGAAGCATCTGAGGTTTGTTGAGGCTTACTACATCTGATGTGCTAGCGAGGACCTAGCATCTGACCTGGGATTAAGAAGACAACACAGGTGGCAGAGTACACAGGCCCTGACAGGAGAGACCCTGGTATCAAAGGGATGGTCCCTGGCTGTCCCCAGTGGTCACCTTTCCCAATTTGTGCAGACTCTGGTGGATTATGAAGGGAACCTGCAGTCAAAATAATATATGATGCTGTGCATCATGAAGAGGATAAACATGGGCTAAAGTCACATGGAACACATTACTTCAAGATGGAATTGATGGTAATTTTTTAAAATAGGGAGCCACACAGTTCTGCTAAAGGGCATGGCTCTGCAACAGTGTTCCTGTTCATTGCTCAATTAGATCTCCGACTATGACTAAAAGTCATTTTGTATTTGAACAATTGTATAAGTGGAAACATTGTCTAAATTCATTTGCTGTTTCCCCAAAGATAATTGGCAAGACTAGATTATTTGTACAATCTTATATTCCATCAAGAAATTATTGGAGAAAACCTGTGAAATTTTTAATTTCTGCCAGAATGCTTCAGGTGTCCAAATAATGAACTTTTTAATACTTTGGCAACAGATTAAATAATATCTTTATATGTGGCTTGACATTTATTTGAAAGAGTTATGTACTTTTTTCTCTTTTTATTAAATCATGGCTGTCACAACATAAAGATGAAAGGAATAAATATTTTAAAGGTTACAGACAAAATAGTCAGGTATTGAGTTGTTCAATCGGTTAAAAAAAACTCTCTTTCCTCAGCAGGTTTACTTCTTAGTTATCTTGTTACTTTATAGCTCTGCTCTATACTTTGCTTGCTTATCTAATCACATATTTTTGTTTCCCCCAAACAGTGCTGTGGTTGTTCATGTATGTTTCGTTCATTGTGTAAGTTAAGGTTGAAGTGGTGGGAAAAGACGGCCTTAGACCTGGGCCTACCACTCTTGATTACTTTTTTGGAGGCAGTCTCTTCATTCCTTCTAACTAGTGCTCCCCACAAAGACATGCGTAAAAGGAAACTATTAAACTCACTTTTACTGAATTTCAAACATTACCCCTCATCTATTTTCATTTGAACTTGGAACAGTTTAGTAGATTTAAATTGTAGAACTAGTGGTATCCAAAAAACATGAGAGAAAGTTCTTTAGGGACAAAGGCTTCTGGAAGCACACATGGTAGACACCCAGTCACATGCTGGCCTCCAGTTGATGCTGTCTTCATAACTAGATGCAAATAGTGTCACAAAACATGCAGAGGCCTGAGAAATAAACGCTGTCATTTTCCATGATTTCCAATGGGTTGAATGGTTCAAAAATGAATTGTTTAAACTCAAACAAGCTTAAGAGCTCTTAAAATATTTCAGGCCGGGCATGGTGGCACACGTTTTTAATCTCATCACTTTGGGAGCCAGAGGCGAGAGGATTGCCTGAACCCAGGGGCTCAAGACCAGCCTGGGCAACTTGGCAAGACCTCGTCTCTACAATAAATAAATTTTTAAAAATTATCCAGGTGTGGTGGTGCACACCTGTGGTTCCAGCTACTTGAAAGACTGAACCAGAGAGATTACATGAGTCCAGCAGGTCAAGGCTGCAGTGCCCGTGAGTGTGCCACTGCACTCCAGACTGGGCAATGGAGTGAAACTCAAACTCAAAAAAATAAAATAAAATAGGATATTTTAAAGAGTACAACAATATATTAAACTATCACATCTTTAGTAACTCAAACTTAACATAGTCAGACTACAAGGATTGAAAATGATGAACCATGAAGGCACTGACCACCACCACAAAGAGAATCCTTCAGACTGCCAGATGTCATCTGGCCACTCATTTCTGGCAAGTTCATGTTGCTCAGGCCGTACCTGGTCTGGGTGAATTGATTACTTAATGTCACACTACCAGGAAGTGGCAGTACTAGACCTTAAACACAAGCTTGTGGTTCCCCAACACAGGCTGAGGTCTGGTTCTGCCCCTTCCTGGTGGTGCCAATTTGAGCAACTGACTTAGCACTCCCCAGCTCTCCTGTACCACCCTGTATTGTGAGGAAACCTGAGACCAGTGCTAGCCCATCACCCTCTGCAGATACACGCTTTCTAATTTTTCCAGTGGAATTCCCAGCACACCACACAAGTGTCCCCTTGGAAGTGTATGTCCTGGCTCCCATCTGGGTCACAGCCTTGGTTGGGTCCCTATGGGGGACCAGCCCCCCCAAAAGAGATTTAGAGGGTCCCTGGAAGGTGAAGCAGCGTCAGCGAATATTCTGGAGAAATAAGGAGAAAGAAAGAGACTGGACTCTGTCTAGTGCAGAAACCGATTCTGTAGTAGGGATAGATATTAAAAGAAAGAAAGATGGAGGGATAGATATAAAGAGGAAGAGAGAAAGAAAGAAAGTGGACAACTGTTCAGTGAAATGAGCAGAAGCCGTTTATTGGGACCAACCGTGAGTCTTTTATTCCAAACTTTCACATGTTAAATAACAAGACTTTCACGTGAACACAAAGCCAGGTAGGTGGGGGGCATTCCCACCCACCAGGCGTTTTCCCAAGCATGAGGAAGGATAATCCCAAAATTATCTCACTGTTCCTTATGCTTGGTTTATATTCCTCAAAAGCAATATAACTGACTAAAATCCTAATACTTTTCTTATCTGTGCTAATTTTAAACAACTCTGTACTATAAACAACTCTTAATTATAGCTCAAACCAATTCCTAAAGAATGTGGCCCAGCCCAAAGATCAAGCTGGGCCACTTCCAGGAACAATTGATTATGATCTCTTAACAAAATGACTATTCTAAAATCCTATGTATCTATCTTAATTTCTATTAAAGTTTCTAATTCCTAATCCTGATATATAAGGCTGATCGTCAGCAATAAAACTTCTAAAATAAAACCCAAATATAAACTGTAATTGTACTAAAGCCAAAACTGCAATTAGTAGAAAGTGGGAACAATGAAATTTCTAAAGTTAGCTGTATTCTTATAAAACCTTAAAGTATCATGTTTGATCCTGCTTGAACTAACATAATTCCCTCACGTAGCATGACTTATTCTACAATACTTTCTATGATAAAATAAATTAAGTTTCTATGATAAGTAGAAAAAACTTACACTAATTTTAACTAAAGAACTGGTTTAAAAGAATTCAGCCCAGCCCAAAGTGGACGCTGGGCCCTTAGGAATGTGGCCCCAGCCCAAATTTCATGCTGGGCCTTTTCTGGTAACACTAGATAATCATCTATACCATCTAAAGCTGGAAACAGCTCTCTAAATGTATATACTAATTCTACAAATATATTTTTAAATCTTATAAAGAAGCTTGTATCATGTATAAGGCTCCCAAAATGTGATCTGAGTTTTGAACTGTGTTAA
>NW_007255729.1:0-2854 GCF_000164805.1 Carlito syrichta | reverse complement strand
AAGGAGGAGGGAATGGGCCTTCAGCTCCTGAACCAAACCTGGTGGTCTCAGGGTCCACAGCCCACCTGGATACCTAATGCTCAGGCAGGCCTCCATGGCTGGCTCTCAACAGGGCCCTGAGAAGGCTATAATTTCTCTGAAGGAAATAGGCTGTGTTGTCATCTTCAATGTCACTGGTAGGTGATTGTCTCAACCCTAAACACTAGAATTAAAGCACAGATGTTTCCCCTCCTGGGTCATTTGCCATTGCCCTGGCACTGGCTGGCTGTGTGTGGCTGCATGTGGATGGATGGATGTGGACTGATGTCCACTCTCCTGGCTAGGAGACATTAACAATCTCATTGCAGATGAAGAATTCCCCACTTCAGTCCATCCCCCTGGCTGCAAGGAATTTTCTCAGAGTCTTTCTAGAGCTACCTCTTGCCTTTTTTCCACTCCCCAGCCTGTCTATATTTTCTCATCAGACCGTATGAGTCCTAACCACTATGGGACACACAACGCTTCCCACAGCCCTCCAAATGAGAGGCAGCCTTCCTACCTCTAACTCTTAGATTCAAATTAGTGAAGACACGTGACTCCCTTCCTGGGTAATGTGGGTGTCTGTGGACTCTCTGAATTCCCATAGATTTGTAGACATACACTTTGTTTCCTGTGATGATGAGGACCATGTTTTATATAGCTGACTCTGAATAAATAATGTTGAATCGATAAATGAAAGGGTGGAAGAATGCAAAAATTAGATTGAAGATACTTCTTAAATATTACTCTTTAGTAAGAATTGTAAAAAGTATGCTAAAGTCTATTGCCTAAAGCTGATCTTCTATTTTAATTCTGTTCCTTTGAATAGGAAAAATGGAATGCATGCCCAAATATTATTCCAACTTAGAGTCAAGTTCAAATAACTTTTAGAATATCATAATGCTTAAATGACAAAAATAAAGCAATCTTGAGTTGGAGATGCTGCATTTCTCCATAAGACCAAATACTAAAAATAAACAGTGTAACCATTAAAGCATTTTACTTGTGGTCAAGGCTTGTGTATCAAATGCTGGCTTATATGAAAACTCTTTATTTTAAGCATGGCCACTTAAAATATAAACATATTCTATGGTTCAAAAATATTTATCAAATTAAACCAAAATTGTTATATTTCCATGACTGTCCTGTTAAAAAAATAAAATAAAACTAAATATTTTGTTTGTGGTTGTTTGGTTTTTTTTGAGTTGGAGTCTCATTCTGTCACCCAGACTGGAGTGCAGAGGCCGCTTGCGGCCACTGCAGCCTCGACCTGCTGGGCTCCAGCAATCCTTCTGCCTCAGCCTTCCGAGTAGCCGGAATTAAAAGCATGCACTACCATGCCCGGCTGATTTTTTGATTTATTGTAGAGATAAGGTCTCGCTGCCCAGGCAGGTCTCGAACCCATGGTCTCAGGCAATCCACTCACCTCAGCCTCCCAAAGGCGTGGGATTACAGGCTGAGCCACCGAGCCCGGCTATGTGTTCTTTTTTTAAAGCAAGATTTATTGAGAGAACAGAAAAGCTCTCACAGTGGGAGGGGACACCAGTAGCTTGCCCATTTGTGTTCTTTTTAAAAATTAGTTGCTTATATGTATTAATCAATGTCATTAAGGTTTTCTCTTTCTGAAGAAGAGAGAGCTAGAGTCTTTATTTTAAACTGTGTACCTATCATTCTATTTTTAAACATAGCCACGTGAAAGAAAGTCTGAGCTGCAAGAATATCTATTTTATTATATTTTTATCCAGGTGTCTGTGAGATTATTTTCAGAATTTTATCTAGACTCTCATTTCCATATTTCACAAGAGACTAATATATTTGAACTGTCATTGGAAGTGGTGATAAAATCAGCAGAAACATCAGCCTCTCAACGCTGAAGGAAAGTGCTCAGAATCTCACCCCAAAGCTTCCTGAACTGGTGTTGTTTCCTTTCTTCCTCTTCTCAGAGAGCCCTTTCCATCTGCCTTCACTCTTCTACACAAATCTGCATCAGTTAACTGGCACTTGCTTTTACTTTTAACATCAACTTATGACATGATTACAAAATAAAAATAAGAAAGATGGTCCTATTAAATAGCCAACGTGAGATAAGAAACCAATTAAGATCCCCAATGGAAGTGGCATATGAGGAAAAATGGCATCAGTGGACAAGGGTGACCAGCTGATTGGTTTATAGATCCACATTCCCCGTGGGTGTTTTGAAGTCACACCATGATCCAGAATGACAAATTCGGCATTTGGAAACTTTTATTGAACCAAAAGTTCCTCAGAAGTTCGTGCACCCTCCTGGTTTCACATCCAAGGAAGACTCAGATGCAAGTTAATTCATCCAGAGCCCAGAATAAATGGCATACAATAAATTCACTCCAGAAGATCTTTATCCAATAAGCGGGAGGTGATCCCATAACAAACACTGAAAATCAGGTACAAAGCTATAATTTTCCAGAAATGCCAGAACTGCAGTTGCTCCATCTTTGAAAAAGTGTTTCTTGTTCTCTGTGAATGGCAGTCACCTGTGTACAGCTGTAGTCTACAAGCTGATGGCAGCTTCCTGACTGGCCATGCTCACTTGGTATGACAGAGAGATGTTTGTGAAGCATTATCCCCATCTTTCGTGTGCTATGCTGAATCAATAAAGCATCTTCCAAGTGATGTAAAAGAGATTGTAATCCAGCGTTCATCTGCTACATATATTCGGAATCAGAAGATGAAATGAAAGAATAAAAGGTAGACAAAGGTTTGGACGGGGCAAGATGGCGACGGCATAGGTGAACTGGTAAGATTCTCTGAACGAACCAAGACTGCAAACTGCTGAATAGACAGACTGTAAAGCAGAGGG
>NW_007255728.1:448082-449178 GCF_000164805.1 Carlito syrichta | reverse complement strand
CTAACAAGCCACCTAAAGAAGTTGGAAAAGCAAGACCACAAAAACCCTAATTTCAGCAGAAGAATCCAGATCACCAAAATAACAGCCCAAATCCAGAACATAGAAGACAAAAAGATAATACAAAAAATCAATGAAACAAAAAGCTGGTTCTTCCAAAGGATAAACAAGATCGATGGTCCCCTAGCTAGGCTGACCAAGAAAAAAACGAGCAAAAAACCAAATAAGCACAATCAGAAACACAAAATATGAAGTCACATCTTACCCTGAGGAAATACAGAAGATCATTAGAGACTACTATGTATGCTTGTATGGAAACAAACTTGAAAACCTTAAGGAAATGGAGGACTTTCTGACATCACACAACCTACCTAGGTTGGAACAAAAAGAAATTGAGACCCTAAATAGACCAATACCAATCAAGGAAATCGACTACGTAGTAGGAAAACTTCCTACCAAAAAAAAACCCTAAACCAGATGGCTTTCCAGCAGAATTCTACAAGACATTTAAGGAGAAGCTAATACCAATCCTACTGAAGGTATTCCAGGTGATTGAAAAAGATGGAACTCTCCCCAAATCATTTTACGAAGCCAATATCACATTGATACCCAAGCCAGGTAAAAATCCAACAAAGAAAGAGAACTACAGGCCAATATCTTTGATGGACATAGATGCTAAAATTCTCAACAAGATCCTAGCGAACCGGATTCAGCAATACATCTCAAAAATCATCCATCATGACCAAGTAGGCTTCATTCCTGGTATGCAAGGTTGGTCCAACATTTGTAAAACCATAAATGTAATTAAATACATCAACAGATGTCAAAACAAAAACCACAAGATCATATCATTAGATGCAGAAAAAGCTTTTGATAAAATTCAGCACCCCTTCTTGATAAAACCCTTGAACATCTAGGCATACGGGGAACAACCCTCAAATAGTAAAAGTCATCTATGAGAAACCCACAGCCAGCATACTCCTAAATGGACAAAATTGAAACCAATTCCCCTGAAAACTGGAGTAGACAAGGATGCCCACTCTCACCCCTCCTGTTCAACATAGTATTGGAAGTCCTGGCTAGAGGAATCAGAGAAGAG
>NW_007255728.1:446671-447052 GCF_000164805.1 Carlito syrichta | reverse complement strand
CAACTCATCTTCGACAAAACCCCCACCACCTACCTCTGGGGAGAGGAGAACCTATTCAGTAAATGGAGCTGGGAAAACTGGCTGACCACATGCAGAAGATTGAAACAGGACCCCTATCTATCCCCATGCACCAAGGTTAACTCCAAATGGATCAGAGACCTAAATATAAAACCTCAAACCACAAGAACCTTAGAAAAGGAAGGAAATACCATCATGGAAACTGGAACTGGTATCCAATTCCTGAACAAAACCCGAAACCCACAGGTCATAAGAGAGGATAGACAAATGGGACCTTATTAAACTGACAAGCTTCTGCAAAGTCAAAGAAACCATCAAGAGAGCAAGGAAACAGCCTACAGACTGGGAAAAAGTATTTGCCAA
>NW_007255728.1:440868-446651 GCF_000164805.1 Carlito syrichta | reverse complement strand
TGAAAGGGAACAATTCTACACTGTTGGTGGGAGTGTAAACTAGTGCAACCTCTGTGGAAAGCAGTGTGGCGATTCCTAAAAGCTCTAAAAATCGACCTTCCATATGACCCCACAATCCCCCTACTAGGAATATACCCTGAAGAACTCAAATCACTCTATAGAAAAGATATCTGCACACGTATGTTTATCGCAGCATTGTTCACAATAGCAAGAAACTGGAAACAATCATGCTGACCATCAAAAGAGGACTGGATTAAGAGAATGTGGTACATATACATGATGGAATACTACGCAGCCATAAAAAAGAACAAAATCATGAATTTCGCAGCAACTTGGATGGAACTAGAGTCTATAATACTGAGTGACCTCCCACAGAAACAAAGATCCGAGTATCACATGTTCTCACTCATATAATGGACCTTGAACATCCAATGTAATAGTATAAGAAAATGACTGACAGTACTGGGAAACTATGGGAGGGAGGGAGATGGGATTAACAGTAGCAAATATCTGTCTGGGGATGGGGAAACACCTCTTATCAACAGGGTGCCTGAATGAATCATAATTGTATACCTAACCCTTAACTGTACCCCACAAAACCATAATAAAAATTATTTAAAAAAAAAACTTGTTGGATGAGCGAAGAGTTTCTGCTCCACACTGCATCTCACCATATCCATTGCTACTCTTTTTCACCAGTCTTCAGCAAGCTTTTGCCGTGAAGTTTAAGGCATTGAACTCTTATCCCATACACTCTGTCTTCCTAACCTTACAACTAAGATAGTTCATGATAACCCTGAAGTCCATGCTCCATTGCATAGATGTTAATAAGCACAGCCATTAGTTTCCTTCTTTCTATCCTGTTGACTATCTGGACACATGGTTTGCTTTTCCTTTAAGTAAATTTTCTTTAAAACAGTTGTGGAACTCTTTTTTTTCCTTGTTGTAAGTTGACCATTTTGCTTCTTCTCTCCTTATGGTGTGATTTGTTCCTTTATTAATGTTATTTCACTTATGAAATAGTACTTCCATTCATGAAGAATTTCCCCATGCTGAAAATTAGATTTAAAGTTCTCAATGTTGAAGATGCATCAAGCCAATAATTAGAATTGTAGTGAACAGGTCCAGTGTCTTAATTTGGGTGCCTCCAAAAGATGACTCTAAGACAAGGAATTGGATGCCAGAATTTGGAAGTGTCCTAGAAGGCATGAAGAAGTAGGGAAGTGTTCTGGTTATTTTGTTGAAACAAAATACTCCAAACTGGGTGACTTATACACAACAGGAATGTAATTCTCACAGTTCTGAAGGCTGAAGTCTCAGATCAGGGTGTCAGCATGTTCAAGTTCTGATGCAGGTCCTGCCAGGTTGTAGACTGCTGACTTCCTCTTGTGTTCCAACAAGGTGGAAGAAGCGCAAGGGAGCTGTCTGGGTCACTTTTTATAAAGACACTTGTCCCGTTTATGAGTGTTCTGTTCTCATGACCTAATTACCTTTCAGAGACCCCACCTCCTACTACCATCACATCCAGGGTTAGGATTTTACCTTCTAGATTAGAAGGGTCACAAACATTCAGTTTATAACAGAAAGCAAAACAAGAAAAGGAAGAAGGTCAACAAAGGGTGTATTAATGAGCAGATGCAACCAGAGCCCCATCCTGCAAAGGACCCTATGGCACACTGTGGAGATATACCTCAGAATGACTCACCTAGGGACAAGAGGCTGGGGATTGAGCCACCAAGTTTATTCCACCACTTTTGGCTGAGGACTGCTCATGGGAATTAATCCTTGTCTTGTACAGCATACTCCTGAAGTCAAAAAAAAAAACCCTCAGGCAGAGAGAAGTGGGGGCTTGAGGTAAGAAGTTGACTTACGCAAAAAGCTGAATGCAGAAGTTTTAGGGAACCTCTGAAATGGCTGCAGAGATACGCCCAGGTACTGACAGCATCTGCTGCACCCACTGATGTATACTGGAACCTAATACCTAGCAGGACCCACTCTGTAGTGACTGAGAGAATATTGTATATGGCTATGTACATCTAGCTGAGGGTGAGAGTGGGACTGATATACAGCCCACATTCTCTTCACCAAACTGTTTTATCTGGCATGGGGCTGTATCTATCTGGAAAAAGGGAAGCTCTTTTTCAAATTTGCACAGTAGAAAAAAAGGGGCTAGCTGTGGTCTTTATAACACAACTCCAATATTATAGCATATGTCAAAATAATATAAACATTATAGGGTCTGATTTTACACACCACAGTTTCTTTGATGTGGAAAAGAGGGCACACCAAAAATAGGAGGCAGTAGAAAGCAGCCAGATTTCACACTTGACAGTAATACATTTTTAGACAGAAAGGTGATTCTTAATGTAAATATACTTTTTACATTCCATTTACAGCAATTTTCCAAGAGGAGACGTCATCTTTTTCCCAACAGAGAGGTGGCGCTACCAGAATTTACCTTTTACCATCTTTGCTTATACTGTTATGATCACTGGCTTATCACCTTGCTTATGGCTGGCAGTTTGAAATATCCATTGGTGTTGAGACTCCTGATTCCCAAATTTACAATGGACACATTGGCTCTGCTGAGTTTGTTTCCTGAATTTGCCTGAAGTTCTAGATAAGGGCTTTTTGTGTTCTTTTCTATTCCACAAACTGTGGTTTGCATGTTTTTTTAATCTGACTGCTTAAAAAAACATGACTGATTGCTAGGTAATATGGAAGGTCAGTTTCTAGTTCTTTCAGAAATCACCATACTGAATTCCAAAGAGGTTGCACTAGTTTGCATTCCTACCAGCAATGAGAAGTATTCCTTTTTCTCTGTAATCTCACCAACATCTGTTGTTGTTTGTGTTATTAATTATGGCCATTCTTACTGGGGTTAGGTGGTATCTTAATGTGGTTTTGATTTGCATTTCTCTGATGATTAAAAGACTGACAACTTTTTTGTGTGTTTGTTGACTGCCCATATATCTTCAATTGAGAAGTGCCTCTTTAGGTCTTCTGCCCACTTTTTAATGGGGCTGTTTTTTTTTTTCTTTTGGCATGTTTGAGTTCTGGAATTCTCCAGAAAATATTTTATAAAATGAACAGCACACTGATACCCAAACCAGGTAAAGATCCAAATTTAAAAAAGAGAACTACAGGCCAATAGCCCTTATGAACATAGATGCAAACATTCTCAACAAGATTCTAGCAAATCAGATCCAACAACACATCTCAAAAATCATCCACCATGACCAAGTAGGTTTTATCCCCCAGATGCAAGGCTGGTTCAACATCCACAAGACCATGAATGTAACTAAATATTTCAACAGATGTAAAAACAAGAACCACGTGATTATATCACTAGATGCAGAAAAGGCTTTGAGAAAATCCAACATCCCTTCTTGATAAAAAAACACTCAACCACCTAGGAATAGAAGGAACATGCTTCAAAATAGGAAGTGCCATCTACAATAAACCCAGTTAGCATAAGGCTAGATGGACAGAAACTGGAAGCACTTCCTCTGAAAACCAGAATAAGATGAGGCTGCCCTCTCTCACCCTTCTTGTTCAACATTGTGTTGGAAGTCCTAGCTAGAGCAATTAGACAAGAGAAGGAAATCAGTGGAATCCAAATAGGAAAAGAGGAAATTAAGTTATCCTTCTTTGCTGATGATATGATCCTATACCTCAAAAACCCAAGAGAATCTGTCAAAAACCTACTTTCACTGATAAAGAATTTTGGCAAAGTCTGGAGGCACAAAATAAATGTACAAAAGACAGTTGCATTCTTATACTCCAACAAAAAGCAGTCAGAGAATCAAATAAAAAGCACAATCCCATTCACAATAACCATCCCCAAATGAAATACCTTGCCATCTTCCTAACCAGAGAAGAGAAAAACCTTTACAATGAAAACTACAAAACACTGCTCAAAGAAATCCAAGGAAGCACCAACTTTCATAAAGCAGCTCCTAGGTAAACTAAAAACAGATATCAACTCCAATACCATCACAGTTGGGGACTTCAACACCCCACTCAAACCCTAGACAGATCATTAGGACAAAAAATCAGCACCGAGATCCGAAACCTCAATGTGACTCTTGATCAAATGGACTTAATTGATACCTACAAAACCCTCCATCCAAAGACCACAGAATACACATTCTACTCATCACTGCATGGAATGTACTCTAAGATCGACCACATACTTGGGCTTAAATCAAGCATAAGCTAATTTAAGAGGCCTGAAATTTTACCATGCACCTTCTTGGACCACAGTGGAATAAAAATAAACATTAACACCAAGAAGGTTCCCCAAAACCCACAAAGACATGGACACTAAACAGCATGATGCTAAACAACTCCTGGGTCAATGATGAAATCAAAACAGAGACTAAAAGATACATGGAAACAAATGAAAATGAAGAAACATCTTACCAAAATCTCTGGGACACCATGAAAGCTGTAGTAAGAGGGGGAATTTATATCCCTGCAAACGCACATGAAGAAAATGGAAGGATCACAAATTAACAGCCTAAGAAGTCACCTAAAAAAGCTGGAAAAGCAAGACCACAAAAACCCTAATTTCAGCAGAAGATTCCAGATCACAAAAATAGAAGCCCAAATCCAGGACACAGAAGACAAAAAGATAATACAAAAAATGCCAGAAACGTGAAAGACCTTTACAATGAAAACTAAAAAACACTGCTCAAAGAAATCAAAGATTACAAAAACAAGTGGAAAAATATCCCATGATCATGGATTGGATGAATCAACATTGTGAAGATGTCCATCTTACCTAAGGCAATCTACAGATTTAATGAATTACCCATCAAATTACCAGCAACATTCTTCTCAGACCTAGAAAAACCAACACAGGAATTCATATGGAAACACAAATGACCAAGAATACCCAGAACAATCCTCAGCAAAAAAAACAAAGCAGGTGGTATCACATTACCAGACTTCAAACTTTACTATAAAGCTACAATCATCAAAACAGCTTGGTATTGGTATAGGAAAGGCATATAGATCAATGGAATAGAATTGAGATTCCAGAAGCAAAACCTCAATTTCTCAACCAACTCATCTTCGACAAGGCCTCTACCACCTACCACTAGGGAGAGGAGAACCTATTCAGTAAATAGTGCTGGGAAAATTGGCTGACCACATGCAGAAGATTGAAACAGGACTCCTACCTAACCCATACACAAAAATTAACTCTAAATGGATCAGAGACCTAAATGTAAAACCTCAAACCATAAGAACCTTAGAAAATGAAGGACATACCCTCATGGAAATTGGAACTGGCATCCAATTCCTGAACAAAACTTGAAACTCACAGGCCATAAGAGAGAAGATAGACAAGTGGGACCTCATTAAACTGACAAGCTTCTGCAAAGCCAAAGAAACCATCAAGAGAGCAGGAGACAGCCTACAGACTGGGAAAAAGTATTTGACAACTCCAGGTCTGACAAAGGCTTAACATCTTGGATCTACAAGAAACTCAAATGTGCTGAAAAGAAGAAAAAAACAACCCCATTATAAAATGGGCAAAAGATATGAACAGACACTTCTCAAAGGAAGACATCCAAGTAGTCAATAGACACATGAAAAAATGTTCAACCTCACTAATCATCAGGGAGATGCAAATCTAAACCACACTGAGATACTACCTAACTCCAGTTAGAATGGCAATTATCAATAACTCAAAAAATAGCAGTTGCTGGAGAGGATGTGGTGAAAAGGGAACACTTCTACACTGTTAGTGGGAGTGCAAACTAGTACAACCTCTG
>NW_007255728.1:431816-440368 GCF_000164805.1 Carlito syrichta | reverse complement strand
AGCATATTTGTATACCTAACCCTTAAGTGTACCCCACAATATCATAATAAAAAATATTGAAATAATAAATAAATAAATAAATAAATAAAATTGTATTACAAGCTATAGTAAACAAAATAGTATAACACTGGCATAAAAACAGACACATAGACCAGTGAAATAAACAGAGAGCCAAGGATAAATCTAAACATATATAGTCAGTTAATTTTTTCAAAAGGGCACCAATTAAACATAATGGAGAATGGATGATCTCATCAATAAATAGTGCTGGAACAACTAGATTTCCACATCCAGAAGAATGAAAGCATCTTATACCATACACAAAAAATCAACTCAAAATTTAAGAAAGACATGAGACCTGAAGTCATAAAACACCTAGAAGAAAACACAGGAGAAAAGCTCCTTGAGACTAGCCTTGGCAATGATTCTTTGGATATCATATCAGGCTACAAAAACAAAAAAATAATAACAACTTGGACTATATCAAACGAAAACACTTCTGCACAGCAATCAAAAAAATCAACAATTGAAAAGGCAACTTACAGATTGGGAAAATATTTACAAAGCATCTATATGGTAAGCAGTGAATATCCAAAATTTATAAAGAACTCATACAACTCAATAGCAAGAAAAAGATCAGGCATAGTGGCTCATGCCTATAATTTCAGCACTTTGGGAGACCGAGGCAAGAGGATTGCCTGATTCCAAGGATTCAAGACCAGCCTGAGCACCTTGGCAAGACCTCATCTCTACAATAAATCAAAAAATAGCCAGACATGGTGGGGCATGCCTGTGCTTCCAGCTACTTGGAAGGCTGAGGCAGAAGGATCACCTGAGCCCAGCATAGAGGCTGCAGTGGCCATGAGGATGCCACTGCACTCTAACCTGGGTGACAGAGTGAGATTCCAAATAAAAAAAAATGAAAAGTGAAAAGCAAGAAAACATATAACCTGATTTAAAAATGGGCAAAGGCATAACCACACTCTACCAAGGACTCAAAGATCTAAACATAATGGTACTCATCACCACATGGTTAGTAGTAGTAATAGCACCCATAAACTTGAATTCTATGCAGATCTTCATTCTCTCAACAAATATTACTTAAACACCTACCATAACGATGCATTATTTTAAGGGTTAGGAACTAAAACAAAGTCCATCCTCTCACAGTGCTAAGATTCTAGTTGAAGAAGATAAAAATTTTTTCTAGATATCTGTAATAGTCAAGTGATGAAATGCACCAAGAAGAAAAATAAGAGTTAGAAACAGAAAAAAATGGGCAAAAAACCTAAATACACACTTCTCCAAAATAAACATGAAAATGGCCAACAAGTATATGAAAAGATGTTCATCATCACTAATCTTCAGTAAATGCAAATCAAAAATATTATGAGATACCACCTCACACTCATAAGGATAGATATTATCAAAGAGACAAAGAATAACAAGTGTTAGCAAGAGTGTGTGGAGGGGGGGAAGGATCCCATGTATACCATGTATACCGCTGGTGGGAAGATAGATGTCTGTACCCATTATAAAGAAACAGCATTTCCTAAGAAAATTTAAAAATAGAACTACCATATGACCTAGCAATCCCTTCTTCTGAGTACATACTCCAAAAGTGAAATCACCACTTCATAAAGATATCTGCACTCCCATATTCATTGCAGTACTATTCACAGTAGCCTAAATGTGGAAATAACTTAAGTGTACATCGATAGATAAACAGATAAAGAATAATGTGATATACACAGGTTGAACATCCCAAATCTGAAAACCTGAAATCCAAATGCTCCAAAATCTAATCATTATTGCATCATATCTTGAGCACCAATATATCAAAGGAAAGGTTCATTGGAGCATTTTGAAGTTCAGATTTTCAAATTTAAGATGCTCAACCATCTAAGGACATAATGTAAATATTCTGAAATCCAAAACACTTCTGTTCCCAAGCATTTTGGATAAGGGATATTGAATGTGTATATACAATGGAATATTATTTAGCCTTAAAAATCAGATCCTGCCATTTGCCACAACATGGATGAACCTGGAAAATATTGTGCTGAGTGAAATAAGCTAGACACAGAAATAAAAATATTGCATGATCTCACTTTTTAACAAGTCAAATATACAATATCAGAAAATAAAACAGCAGTTACCAAGGGCAGGTAGGGGAGGAAATGAGATATATAGATCAAAGGATACAAAGTAGCAGAGATATAGGATGAAAAATTCTAAAAAGCTAATGTACAATACAAGGACAATAGTTAATTGTAGTGTACAGTAACTGGGACTTTTGTTAAATAAGGATTGTAGCGGCTCTTCCTACACACACACACAAAATGAGTATGTAAGATGATGGATATGTGAATTTGCTTCATTAGAGTAATCATTTTACTATCTATCTGTATCTTATAAAACTATATGCATATATACATATTAAATGTACACAATAACATTTAAGCTTTTCTGTCCTCTCAATAAATCCTGCTTTCTAAAAATAAATAAATAAATGGATGAATAAAAGAAAAAATAGGTAAGTTGGACCTCCAAATTTATAATCTTTGTGTATCAAAAGACATTACTAAGTGTAAAAACTCAACTAACAGGATGGGAGAAAATATATGCAAATCATATGCATCATCCCTATATACACACTAATAGAAATACTAAAAACTAAAAGAAATTCTTTAGATTAAAGGGAAATGATAATCAGAGAGAAATTCAGATTTCTCAAGGAGAAATTAAAAAGTATCATAAGTGATAAATATCCAAGTTAATATAAAAGACCAATTTTCCTCTTAATTTATTTAAAATACATTTTTTAAAATGTAGGCATAAAGGATAGTAGGGATACCATGGAAATGGAACTATAAAGTTGAAACATATATGAAGTAATATAATTTTAACTCTTATTAGTCTATGAAAACATTGAAAAAATATATTTTCATTGCTATTGTAAACAGTAAAAATAATAAATCAAAGTGGTATAGCTACTAATGAGTCAAGAAGTAAATTAAAATGGAATTCCTACAAATATTCAAATAATCCAAGAGAAGGCAGGAAAGATGGAACAGAGGAAACAATAAATAATAAAACGGTAAACATCAGTAATTACATTAATTAAATAAACATATATCCTCATATGTTTTACTACCTTAAATTACTTTAGTTTGATTAAACACTCCAGTTAAAAGATAGACATTGCCAGAATGCATAAAAATATAAGATCCAACTACAGTATTTCCAACCAGGAAAAACTTTAAATATGAAGACACAGCTTAAAAGTAAATGGATGGATAAAAGATATACAGTAAGTCCTCACTTGAGAAATAAAGTCCTCACTTAACAATAGGCTCTTGAAAACTGCAACTTCGAGCAAAATGATGTACAATATAATAAATAAACATAATAAAGCCAGTTTTACCGTAAGCTAATTGATATAAACAAGATTTAAATTCCTATGTATAGCCTGTCATTTCACTTAAAAAGGAGTAGTTTCCAAGAATCTATCAACAAGTGAGGATTTATTATACCATGTAAATAGTTAGCAAAGGTTTTAGGTTTCAAAGCAAAGAATATCACAGTGATTAAAAAAAAGATATTTTAAAACAATACAAGAATCAATTCATCAAAAAGTGATAAGATTATAAATATGAATGCTTTAAAACATAAAAAACAAAATTAAAGAATAAAGAAATAGAAAATTCAAGAAATAGAAAATTTCAGAACCACAGTTGAAGATTTTAACATCGCTTTCTAATAAAACTAGATCAAAGGAAAAAAAAAATCAGTAGACACACAGATGATCTGACCCTGACCTGCAGAGTAACATTCTTTCCATGCACATGGTGCATTCACCAAGATAAACCACATGCTAGGCTGTAAAACAAGCCCCAACAAAGGATTAAAATCACACAGAGGATGTCTTTGACAATTAGAGACCAATACAACAAGACAAGATCTTGTTTGCTCTCACCACTTTTATTCACTTTTATTCACTGATGTGCTATCAGTGCTAGCCATTGCAAGATGGCAAGAAAAAGAAACAAAAGGCATAAAGATCAGAAGAGAAGAAATAAAACTGTCCCTATTTGCAAATGATATGAATATAAATCTCAAAAGAATCTACAAAACTACTAGAACTAGCAAATAATACTAAAGGTTAATGAATGTATAAATCAACTGTATTCTTGTATATTAGCAGCAATCAAAAGATACATTTTTAAAATTCCCTTTACAATAATGTCAAAAAATATAAAATACTTAGGAATAAATTTAATAAAAGACATGCAAAGCCTCTATATGGAAAACTACAAAATACTGCTGACCTAATAAATAAAGCTATATACAATGTTCATGTATTAAAAGACCTTATATTACCAAGATCCCACTTTTTCCCAAATTGACACACAGATAAAATGCAGTCCTAAAAAAATTCCAGAAGGCTTTTTCTCAAAATGTACACACTGATTCCAAAATATGTATGAAAATGCAAAGGACCTGAAAGCTAAAGCAATTTAAAAAACAAATGAATTAACAAAATTGGGGAGCACATTACCTGCTTTCAAGACTTACACTATAAAGTTACACTAAACAAAAATATGGTATTGGCATCCGGATGGTGTTTTAGATCAAAGGAAAAAAACAACTGATTTTCCAAAAAAAAGGTAACAAGGCTTTCCAAGAAACAGCAATGGCATCACAACAACTGGGAATTAATAAGGGAAAAATAAACATCAAACCCTACATCATACTATTTACACAAAAATTAACCTGAAATAGATCCCAGTTCTAACTGTAAAGCTAAAAGTAGAAATTTCATAGAAAAAACTAAGAGGAACAGCTTTGCAGCTTTGGAATAGACAAAGACTTATTAGCTAGAACACAAAACCATTAAAAATTTGTTAAACTGGATTTTATCAAAAGTATACAGACACACACACACACAACAAAGAAATGGTATTTAGAACATATAAATAATTCATAACTGGATATGATAAACAATCCCCAAAAATAAAGACAGAAATACTTCTCAAAGCAGACATGGAAATGGCCAATAAGCATATGGGAAGATCCCCAACATCCGTAAGTTTGCAGAGAAATATTCATTAAAAGCACAGTGAGAAATACATTCGTTGAAATTTCTAAAACTAAAAAGAATAAAGTCTCAAGCCCTGGCGATAACATGAAGCAACTGAAACTCTTTAGAAAACTGCTTGGTAGTTTTTAAAAAGTTAAACATACACCTACTATTCAATCCAAACATTCCACTACTGGATACTCAAATGAAATGAAAACATATGTCTACACAAAGCCTTGTATACAAATGTTTATGGTAACTTTATCCACAATAGCTAGAAACTGCAATGAACCCAAATGTTTACAAACACATGAATGGATAAACAAAATGCAATCTGTCCAAACAATGAAATACACCAAAAGAAAAGAACAACTAGCTCATCCTATGTAGGTGAATCTCAAACTCACTGTGCTGAGTGAAAGAAGTTAGACATAAAAGAGTACATATTATAAAATTCCATTTATATAAAATTCTAAAGAAAGCAAGATAATTCTATACATTTCCCAGGGGACAGGGATAGAGGAAAAAACATACTGCAAGAGACAAGGAAATGTTTGGCCTGACGAACATTGATATTGGTAGTACTTCTTTTTTTTTTGGAGTTGTATTCTCACTCTGTCACCCAGGCTGGAGTGCAGTGGCACACTCACAGCCACGGCAGCTTTGACCAGCTCAGGCATTTCTCCTGCTTCATCCTTCCAAGTAGCTGGAACTACAGGCATGCGCCACCATGGCTGGCTAATTTTTTGACTTATTGTAAAGACAAGGTCTCACCAAATTGCCCAGACTGGTCTTGAACCCCAGGACTCAGGAAATATCTCCCCTTGGTCTCCCAAAGCGCTGGGATTACAGGTGTGAGCCACCATGTCCGGCAATAGTGGTAGTACTTCATTTGCTATTTACATCTATCTAAACTTATCAAATTATATTCTTTATATGGATGCAGCTTATTAAAAATAAAATATATCTTATTTAGTATAGTCTAAGTGTACAGTGTTTAGAAAGTCTACAGTAGGGTACAGTAATGTCCTCCTAGGCCTTCATATGCAATTACCACTCACTCACTGACACTAGAGCAACTTCCAGTCCTGCAAGCCTCATTTTTGGTAAGTACTCTACCTATACAGGTATATCCTTTTTTATCTTTCATATTGCATTTCTACGAACCTTTTACATTTAGATATGTTTAGATACACAAATATCTACTATTGTGCTGTAACAGCCTAAAGTATTCAGCACAATAACATGCTGAACATGGCCGTAGCCCTGGAGCAATAGGCTATACCATATAGCCTTGGTGTGTAGTTGTAGGCTCTATCATCTAGGTTTGTGTAAGTACACTCTTTATGTTCTCAGAGTGATAAAATTGCCTAACAGCACATTTCTCAGCATGTATCCCCATCATTAAGCAACACATGACTGTATACACACACAAAAAAAAACATCATAATGGACCAATGATCTATCTCATCTGATCCAGTTTTTGATAATTCATACATTCATCTGATACATGTTGAGTGTCTACTCTGTGCTAGGTGCTTGGGAAACAAAGAGTAATAAAAAGAGACAAAAATCCCTGTCTTTGGCATTTTGTATTCTTTGAAGGGTAGGGAGAACAGCCAAGGGAAAAGGAGGATAAACATAATGGATAAGCACATCATAGACTATGTTAGAAGGTGATAAATGTAGTAAGAAAGAAAAACAGAGGGAGATGTTGCAATTTCAAGCAGGGGAGTTTTCAGTGAGGTTAACATTGAGAATTACTTATAGCAAAGTAGGTAAGGGAGTTAGCCAATAAGCAAAAACATTCTAGACAGAGGAAAGCTAGTACTAAACAAGGCCATACTTGCTCAAGAACAGAGTGGAAAGCAAGGGAGATAATAACAAGAAATGAAATCAAAGCAAATTGAGTAAGGCAGAGCTGCAGAGATCGTCCCATAGGCCATTTGAAGGCATCACTATTTTGTGAACAGAGGAAAAACACATTTTGCTTTTGGCTATAAAAGCTCCCAAAAATGTTTCATGTAAGGTGTTTCAAGGCATATACTCAAAATGAGGACAATTTCCTCTGAATATCACTAATTATTATTTATAATTTATCATTAGTCAAAGCCTCCTTTGTACTAAAGTAACTACCTCATTTAAGTTTAAAGGGGTACTATCCAAGTTAAATATCATGGAATTTGTTAGTTCCTGCAAACGAACTTTGTCATTCATACTGCCTTAAGTCTTCATTTTTAATCTATAATCGATTTTTAATTAGAAAACTAGTTTCTTTTTTATTTTAAAGATGTGGGGGTACAATTCAGGGTTAAGTATACAATAGTCTTTGTGTAGGTAAAGTTTGGGACTAGCTTTGGTCCCCACTTCACCTGGTTTGAGATCAGGTATCCTTAGAGATGATGTGTGCCCCACCCCCTTTCTCCCCGGGCAGTTTCCCACTACTGCCAAACCTTTTCTTTAGTATTATGGTAATTGTTCAGGGTCTGCTTAGGAGTGAGAACTCGTGGTACTCAGTTCTTTGTTTTTGTGATAGATCACTCACACTCTAAGTCCATCCAAGATGTTGGGAAGGTCTTAACTTTGTCCTTCCTTATGGCTGTGTAACATTTCATCGTGTATATATACCACATTTTTTTAACCAGTCCTGTTTTGATGGGCAGCATAGTTGGTTCCATGTTTCTGCTATTGTGAATTATGCTGCAATAAACATGCATGTACAGGTATCTTTTTCATAGACTGATTTGAGTTCCTCCAGGTATATTCCCAGAAGGGGGACTGCAGGGTCATATGGAAGGTCGATTTTTAGATCTTTTAGGAATCGCCAAACTGTTTTCCAAAGAGGTTGTACTAGTTTACACTACCACCAACAATATAGAAGTGTTCCCTTTTCCCTGCATCCTCTCCAGTATGTTGTTTTTTGAGTTATTGATGATAGCCATCCTGACTAGAGTTAGGTGGTATCTCGGTGTAGTTTTACTTTGCATTTTTTTGATGATTAGTGAGGATGAGCATTTTTTCATGTATCTGTTAGTTGTTCATATGTCTTCTTTTGAGAAGTGTCTATTCATATCTTTTGCCTACTTTTTAATAGGGCTGCTTGGTTTTTTTCTTTTCGGCACGTTTGAGATCCTCATAGATCATGGAGGTTAAGCTGTCATCAGATATACATGTGGTAAATATTTTTTCCCATTCTGTGAGCTGTCCCCACCTATCTTGATGGTTTCTTTGATTTTGCAAAAGCTTGTCAGTTTAATGAGTTCCCACTTGTCTATTCTATCTCTTATGGCACAGGCATTTGGGATGTTGATCAGGAATTGGTTGCCAGTTCCAATTTCCATAAAGATAATTCCTGCATTTTCTAAAGGTTCTTATAATTTGAGGTATTATGTTTAGGTCTTTGATCCACTTAGAGTTGATTTTTGTGTATGGTGATAGGTAGGGGTCTTGTTTTAGTCTTCTGCATGTG
>NW_007255728.1:393674-431796 GCF_000164805.1 Carlito syrichta | reverse complement strand
GTGGAGGCTTTACTAAAGATAAGTTGATTGAGAGATTGAAGTTTTGCTTCCAGAATCTATATCCTGTTCCATTGGTCTGTATGCCTATTCTTGTACCAATACCAGGCTGTTTTGATTATTGTAGACTTACAATAAAGTTTAAGGTCAGGAAGTGTGATACCTCTCACTTTGTTTCTTTTGCTGAGGATTATTTTGGCTATTCGTGGTTGTTTATGTTTCCACGTGAATTTCTGTATTGTCGTTTCCAGGTCTGAGAAGAATGATGCTGGTAATTTAATGGATATTGAGTTAACTCTGTAGATTGCCTTGGGAAGGATGGGCATCTTAACAATGTTGATTCTTCCAGTCCATGAGCATGAAATAGTTTTCCATTTGTTTGTGTCATCTTTGATTTCTTTGAGCAGTGTTTTTTAGTTTTCATTGTAAAGGTCTTTCACTTCTCTGGTTAGGAAGATGCCAAGGTATGTCATTTCTTTTGTGACAATAGTGAATGGGATTGTGGTTTTTATTTGGGTTTCTGTTTGTTTATTGTTGGTGGATAGGAATGAGACTGTCTTTTGCATGTTTATTTTATACCCAGAGACTTTGCCAAAGTCCCTAATCAGTACGAGGTTTTTGACAGATTCTCTTGGGTTTTTCAAGGTACAGGATCATGTTATCTGCAAAGAGGAATAATTTAACTTCCTCCTTTCCTATTTGGGCATTCCTGATCTCCTTCTCTTGTCTGATTGCTGTAGCTAAGACCTCCAACACTCTGTTGGACAGGAGGGGTAAGAACGGACAGTATTGTCTTGTTCCAGTTTTATGGAGAAATGGCTCCAATTTCTGTCTGTTTAGCAGTATGTTTGCTGTGGGTTTCTCATAGATGGCTCTTACTATTTTGAGGTATGTTCCACCTATGCCTAGGTATTCAAGGATTTTTATCAGAAGGAGTACTGGATTTTATTGAAAGTTTTTTCTGCATCTAATGATATAATAATGTGCTTCTTGTTTTTACATCTGTTGATATATTTAATTACATTTATAGTCTTGTGGATGTTGAACCAGCCCTGTATCCCAGGGATTAAGCCTATTTTGTCATGGTGGATGATTTTTGAGATGTGTTATTGGATCCAGTTTGCTGGAATCTTGTTGAGAATTTTTGCATGTATTTTCATCAGGGATACTGGCCTGTAGTTCTCTTTCTTTGTTGGATCTTTACCCAGTTTGGTGTTAGCTTCATAAAATGATTTGGGTCTTCTTTCTCAATTGCCTGGAATACTTTCAGTAGGATTGGTATCAGTTCCTCCTTTTATGTTTTGTAAAATTCTGGTGGAAAGACATCTGGTCCAGGGATTTTTTTTTTTTTTTTAATGGTAGTTTTCTTACGATGAAGTCAATTTCCTCAGTTGTTATTGGTCTATTTAGGGTCTCAATTTCTTCTTTTTTCAACCTTGGGAGGTTGTGTAATGTCAGAAAGTCTCCCCTTTAGGTTTTTGAGTTTCCATAAAAGCATACATAATAATCTCTGACAGTCTTTTGTAATTTCTTCAAGGTCAGTTGTGACTTTATCTTTTGCATTTCTGATTTGTTTATTTGGGCTTTTTCTCTCTTTTTCTTGGTCATTCTGGCTAGGAGAGATCCATGACTCCTGTTTAACCTTTCAAAGAACCAGCTTTTTGTTTCACTGATTTTTTTCTGTTTTTGTCTTCTATGTCCCATATTTTGGTGATCTGAATTCTTCTGCTGAAGTTAGTATCTTGGTGGTCTTGCTTTTCCAGCTACTTTAGGTGATTTGTTAAGCTGTTAACTTGTGATCTTTCCAGTTTGTTCATGTGTGTTCGCAGAGATATGAATTTCCTTCTTAGTACTGTTTTCATGGCATTACAGAGATTTTGGTAAGATATTTTTTCATTTTCATTTGTTTCCAGGAATCTTTTAATTTCTGTTTCGATTTCTGTGTTGACCCAGAAGTTGGTCAGCACCATGCTATTTAGGGTCCATGTCTTTGTGGGTTTTGGGGGAACTTTGTTGGTGTTGATATTTATTTGTATTCCACTGTGGTCTGAGAAGGTTCATGGCATAATTTCAATCTTATGAAATGTGTTTATGCTTGATGTAAGGCCAACGATGTAGTCAATCTTAGAACACATTCCATGAGGTGATGAGTAGAATGTATATACCACAGTTGTTGGATGGAGTGTTCTGTAGGTATCTATTAAGTGTCTTTGGTCAAGCATCAAGTTGAAGTTTCAGATCTCCTTGTTGGTTTTTTCACCCTAATGATCTGTCTAGGGCTGTCAGCAGGGTATTTAAATCCTCAGCTATGATTGTGTTAGAGACGGTATCTTTTTTTAGCTTACCTAGAAGCTGCTTTATAAAAGTTGGTGCTACGTTGAATGCATATATGTTTAGGATGGATATTTCTTGTTGATGGATTGACCCTTTTATCATTATGTAGTGACCTTCAATATCTTTTTAAATTTTTTATAACTTAAAGGATGTTTTGTTTGATATTAAGATTGCAACTCCTGCTTTTTTGTGTGTTCCATTCACCTGTAAATTTGTTTTCCATCCTCTTGAGTCTGTAAGTGTCCTTTCTGGTGAGATGAGTCTCCTGGAGACAGTATATTGTCGCATCATGAATTTTTATTCACTTTGCCATTCTATGTCTTTTCAGTAGTAGTTCATTCATATTCAGGCTAATTCTTGAGATGCAAGGGTTTATCCCTGTCATAAGGTTCTTATAAGAGTTTGTTGTTGTTGTTTATTTGTGTTGGCTTTCTTTTGATTTTTGGGTTGACTTATGTGTGTTTTCAATCTTTTTCCTGCATTCTTAGAAAGGGCGTGGTCTTTTTTTCTCCTTTCTTCTGTGTTTAATACTTTTTTAAGTGTTTCTTAGTCTGGAGGAGGTGTAAACTCTTAGGGATTAAATGCCTGGGATGGATTTTTTTTTTTTTTTTGAGTTGGAGTCTCACTCTGTCACCCAGACTGGAGTACAGTGGCCACTCCCAGCCACCGCAGCCTCAACCTGCTGGGCTCCAACGATCCTTCCGCCTCAGCCTTCCAAGGAGTTGGAACTACAGGTGTGCACTACCACGCCCAGCTAATTTTTTGATTTACTGTAGAGATGGGGTCTCGCAAAGTTGCCCAGGTGGGTCTTGAACCCGCGGACTCAGGCAATCTACTCACCTCAGCCTCCCAAAGTGCGGGATTACAGGCTGAGCCACTGAGCCCGGCTTGGGATGGATTTTAATTCTCACAGCTGATTAAGCTTAGCTTAGCTGGGTAGGTAATTCTTGGTTGAAATTGTTTATCTTTGAGAACTTTGAAAACTGGACTCCAGTCTCTTCTAGTCTGTAGTGTTTCTGCAGATAAGTCTGTTGCTATTCTAATTGGTCTTCCCTGGTAAGAAGTCTGACCTTTTTCTCTTGCTGCCTTTAAGATTTTTCTTTTTTACTTACTTTGTGTAAGCGAATTACTATGTGTCTAGGAGTTGGTCTTCTCATTTTATGTCTTGCAGGGGTTCTCTGAATCTCGTGTTTGAATGGTCACATCTCTGATGAGATGAGAGAAGTTTTCTTAGATAATCTCATGGAAAGTTTGTTCCAGGGTGGCTTCTGTCACTCTATCTGACTCAGGGAGTCCAATTAATCTTAGGTTCAGCCTCTTGATATAATCACACATCTCTTAGAAGCTTTGTTCTGTCTTTTAAAGCTTCTTTTCCATGTTTTTAAGTTTGGATTAGTTCCATATTTTTGTCCTCAAGCTCTGAGATTCTTTCTTCTGCTTGTTTAATTCTGCTTTTCATGCTTATCAGTTTGCTATTTATTTCGTTCATTGTATTCTTTATTGCCATGATCTCAGTTATCAACTCCTTCATTCTTCCCTTTTGTCTCTCCTCATTTCTATTTATTCTCTCTATTAATATCTTGATATCTGGGTTTGTGGATTGAGATTGGTTGTTCTGGGGGCTCTTCATTGTTTGAGTTCTGAAGTCTGTATTCTTAGTTGCTATCTTCCCAGGAGTCTGTATGGGGCCTGTGTTCTTCTGTTGGTTCTTCTCCATTTGTGAAGGTTTTCCTCTCCCATTTCCTCCCTTATTTAATACTGCTGTTCAGTGATGGGGAAATCACTTTCAATTCTGTTTGCTCAACCCCCTATTCTTCCTTATGTCTATCCTCTGGATTTTTTCAATTTTGAAGCTGGACTGGGGTTGTGGGACTGTGCTTTTTGCAGTTTTTGAGATTTGATTAAGGGGAGAGCTGTGGTTCAGAAGCTATCTGCAGATCACAGTATCCAATGAGAGGTGTGTAGGCCCTTTGGAACCCACTTCCCACCACCTTACATTCTGTCCATGCAGTGGGGGTGTATGTATGCCCCCTGAAAGCAAAATGAGATAAGAAAAAGAAAAAGAATGGAAAAAGGAAAGAGGGAGACGAAAGGAAAGTGAAGTGAGAAAAAAAGAGAGAAAACAGACAGGGACACCAACTAATGAATATACAAAGAATCAAACAAAAACAGAAAAAAATGAAGTAACCAAAAACATACAAACAATCATACAAACAAAAAATCCCTGTTGATGTACTCACCCTCAAAAATAATCATTCGCAAACAGAAAATTTAAAAATCAACAATAACAAAAACAAAACAAGTAAAAAATGTAAATAAAAACAGAAAAAAAGAGGTCCCTCTGTGGCCATTTCTGGAACTTCAGGTTCCTTTCCCAAGCACTGCCACCACTTTTGGCTGCCATCACATCAGGAAGCAGCTCCAATCTCTAGCCCATCCCCTCTGGGGGATTGGGCTGCTCTCAGCATGGGTCAGATGCCCTGTGGACTGCTGTGGAAGGAGGGTGAATCAGATCCAGACTCACCAGACTTGTCTGCTGCTGCTGCCAAGTCTCCTACTCAGACTAGATGTGTCTGTGCCTGGTCCAGTGTAGGGAAGTGGAGTCTGTCTCTCCATGTCCGATGGTCAATCCCAAAAGGGTGGAGATAGCCTCTGGGTCTCAGGTTGGAGGCTGGACACAGCAGGGCAGGGCAACACAGGTGACTGCCCATCCCGGCAGACAAAATGGTGTCAGTATTTCCTCACTGGCGGCAGGACTCAGTTCCCAATTTCCTCACTGTGCCTTCTCCGTGGCTCCTGCTGCTAGTGCCCAGCTTGTTGCTGCAGGTGGTGGCATGGGCCAGGTGCCAGTTGCTAAGGAGCAGCTGATCTCTGCTGCCTCCACCCAATAGACCCCTGAGACTGACAAACACTCCTGCATGCCAGGGTATCCAATCTCAGGGGGATGGTGGATTGTAGTCACCTCCAGAGGACAGCCATGGGTGCTTGAACCAGTCTCCCCTCAGACAGACTTTCACTCACCACAAGAACACATTCATTCATGCAGATAGTCTTTATAGACACTCACTTTTGCAGAGACTCTCACACTCCAACCAGTACTGTCACCATCTTGCCTGTCTGAGTTTCTTTTTACATGAAGTCTTTTCTCACCTTGCTTATTCCACCATTTTCTAGGTGTCTTCCTTCTTGAATTATATGAGAAGTAACTATATTCTCTATTTTATTTTATGTGCATCAGAACTGTATCTGTGGCTTATTTAAGATTGGGTTAGTGTCTTTAGAGAATAGCTAACAATTAGATTCCCTTAAATGCAAAAGGCAGTTTGCATCATTCAATGGGTTATTTCTCTAAATTTATTCTTATTTTGATATGGCATTAAGCTATATTTCATTCACATTTAAAGCATTTTTTAAAAACAACACACAGGGCTTTATGACAATGCATTGATTTGGTCCCATAATTTGACACTTTATTACCAGAACTATGTATAATCTGCAATCTGGGTGATGTCATTATTAATGAAAATGCCAAGAGCCTGTCATTGATTCATTCCCATCCAGAGAAGCCTGTTCCTATGTAGTTCTCGCTTCATAAATACATACTCTTTCCACAATTCTGTGATAATCTAGAGGTTTTTGTTTGGTTTTGTTTTCTAAGGGGAGGAGCCCACAAAGAAGGAAATCAATTTTTGTTTTAAACTACATTTGAGGGAGCAGTCTTTTTGAAAGAATAAAATTTGCTAATTTCTACCCATTATTGTTACTATTTATTTTTCAGCTATATTTCATCCACATTTAAAGTCCTCAACATGTTCTTGAAAAGAAATTTGGTAAGAAGTCTCAGTATAATGTATACCAACTTACTAGGACAGCTTCAGGCATTTATCACCTTCTGGTTTCCATTCTCCTTTTATAAACCTCTCAAAATTTGTGATAATGGTTCCACCTGCACCTAAAAATAAAATAAAACAAGAATATTTAACTAAATTTTCTTGAAAAAATATTCAAGATGAGCAACAATTTTATCACCTAATATAAAATTCCAAGAAGATTCCCAAAATATAATTCTGTGAGGAAGAAAAAAATTGCCTTGTGTTTCTAGAGTGCTAAAACAATTACAATTCTTCTCTTTCACCAGCATGGAAACTATCTATTATACTGTAATTAAGGTTAATTGGGGTCTTAGGCACAAAGATACAGCTAGAGGTTTCTGCTTTATCATTTCCTTTCCTGATATAATTGGTTTTAGGTGTAGTACACTATAACAGGAGGTTAGAAAAAATTTTTTCAATTCCTATCTATAAAACAACACTAAAGGCAAGTGATACAAAGTCAATATGAACCTATAATCAAACATATTTACAATTTCTAGTAACTCAAAATGGGAAAAAACACAGAAGACAGAGAACCAGTGTTTTTTATTTGCCTGTACCAAATAATTTCTTATGTAAATGTCTTATTTATGGTGGTACTATATCTTAATTAACTATAAATCCCTCTGATTCTGGAGCTCCTAATCAAAACATTGATAAAAATTTTATATCATAAGACAGTTAGGCTCATAACAATGGCCAATAACTAGTACTAATGGAAAGTACTCGGGTTTTTTTGGTTTTTTGTTTTTTTTTTAGTTGGAATCTCACTCTGTCGCCCAGACTGGAATGCAGTGGCCACTCCCGGCCACCGCAGCCTCAATCTGCTGGGCTCCTGCAATCCTTCCACCTCAGCCTTCCAAGTAGCTGAAACTACAGGTGCGCGCTACCACATCCGGCTACTTTTTTGATTCATTGTAGAGATGAGGTCTTGCCAAGTTGCCCAGGCAGGTCTCGAATGTGTGGGCTCAGGCAATCCACTCACCTCAGCCTCCCAAAGCATGGGATTACGAGCCCGGCAAAAGTACTAGCTTTTAATTAATTTTACTAGCTAACAGAAACAAGGTTTCCACCTTCCAAAAAGACTGTTATTAAAGTATATGATCCCCCCCAAAAAAGTATTTGTTCCCCATCAATGTAACTAACTAGAAAATTGTTCAGTAGTTGTGATATACCAATAACAGAATATTTATGAATGTATATCGTTAATATTACCTCGGGCCCATCCAATAGCTATCATAATTATCCAGCCATTGTGGTAGTAGTTATTAGCATGTGTGACTCCACCTACTATTTTCCAAGTTCTGGTCACTTCCTTCATTCCAGCAGCCAGGAGTTTTATAGGTAGATATGAATAGACCTGGGAAACTAGGTCATGAGGGCAAAAAAATATAAGGTACCTGAAATTAAAATGTTGATATTTTAATATATGAATGGAATCATAAGTACAGAAATAAAAATCCAACCTATCGGCAATAATAATTTGGCAAAACTGAACCTGAATTCAATAAAAACATAGCTTGGGTAGAAAGTCAATTTTGAAAATTGCATGAAATACGTATAATCTGCCAAAAAGTCATGATCAGAGAAGAATGCAAATTTTAGACTTCTGAATACCTTAGAGATATACAAAATATTTACTGAGTTCCTAATTTGTGCCCCTACTGTTCTAGAAGTTAAGTGCTGACTCACTAACAAGCAAATTTATAATCTTTTACAGATAATCATTATAGAAACTCCTCTAGCTACACAGTGTCTTTGTTCTCCGGGAAAATGAATTCGAGAAAAGGGTCTCTAATAACTGAACAATGAATGGCTGCATTTCAACCACCACTAACACCTTCACCTGTGCCCCTTTGTGCAGAACATAAACTGAAATCTATACAAGGATAGGTGACCGATTGCAAGGAAGCAGATTTTCTGTTAAGGAAAAATGTATTTTCATACAGCCAAAAAAAAAAAAACAACTTGTTCTTTAATTTAGTTGACTAAGCTTAAATTTTAACTAAATAAAATTGTGATTAGCTTAAGAATAATTCACCCCTCTGGTAAATTATTTTCATGAACGTCATTTGAGCAGTAGTACCTATTGGAAAACATACTTTTTTCCTCTCCTTTACTAAAATGGCAGACAATTTTGTTCATAAAGCAGAATATATCTTCTTTCAAATGGGGTGATATAGAAGACATGTCACAAAAGGAGTATCATATCTCTTTTAAAAGAACCTATTAATCTTATTGTAATTCATGATTCATAAAGTCAGAATTCTTGAATGTTCATGGAATATAAAATGTTTTGCCAAAATATCGCCTCAGAGACTGAATACAAGATACCACGGTTTGTTCAGCCTAAAGCTCTCTTTCTACTTCATCTCCACTTACCAATTCCTTCCTATTCTTCAAGGTCCAGCTCAAATATTACCATATTCACTGATGACCATGGGGGTCTTGTTTTATTTAATCTCCTCAGTTCAGGCTACATTCTGATGGCTCTGTATAACTAAACTAATTGGTTCCTATGCTTCAAAATAGCTCCTTATACATTTTTCTTTATAAGATGAAATAAAGGCTATAATGTTCATAATACACTATAATAGTTGTCAGATGACTCATCTTGTTAACCCCCAACCTAAAACTCAGCATAATAAAAAGTAGCCCTGAATTAAATAATTTATTAGCAGTCAATCTGGAGATAAAATATAAAATACAGTAAGTCAAATAAGAAGTTGATAATTAGAGAGTTTGAGAGAAAAATAAAGTATCTAAGAACAATAAAATGATTTTTGAAAGCCACTCATATGATTTTTAAAATGTTACGCATTCATATAATATTTGAAAGTCTCTGTACACTTCTCTCCCTGAATACAGAACTGATTTCCAGGAAGTTGGTTAGGTAACGAGAGGAAAAATACTATATATACTTATTTAATTTTTAAGTATATTTTTACTAAAATAAAAGTACTTTGGTACTTAATCTACCGTATATGAGATTAAGAAAGGGATTTGTTTTCATTCTAACAGTAATTAATACTCCAAAATAAAATATGCAAACAAAGAAATAATAAAAGCAATATTATAAATGACCCCATTTTCATTCTCTACACTAAGCCTATCTTTAACATGAGTTTAAAAGTTACACTATTACAACAGTAATCTTGCACCTTTTATATTCAACTATGTGACATTATGGCATATGGAATAAAATTTGTAATTATTGCTATTCCTTTATAAATAATTACTTAGTCTATTTAATCAGATATTTCTCAAAGTAGACCTGCAATAAGCTAACATTTTAAACAAAAAAGTTCTCATATGAATGTTTAATAGCTACAGGGCAAAAGAATAATTGTTCATTGTGCTTAGTAGACTTTCAAATAAACATATCAGACCAATTACTCCCTAAACAACCATTCCTACTCTATAACACAAATTAGCTTTTAAGATTCTTTAGCGAATCACTCAACCAACACTTACTACATAATCACCATGTCCTTCCTTCTGTAAACATTATTTCACCTTTAGCTAAAATAATCAAGTCTGAGGTACTTTTAAGTTGTAAAGTGCCCAACAAAAAGATATCAGAAAAAGAAAAAAGAAGTGAAGAAGACATCAACTGATTTCTCATACATTTAACTCGCATAGGCTAAGTTAATGGAGAGAAAACAATGACAAAAGAAAAAATTCTAAAACAGAATACAAACAAGATCCTAGGCCACTAACAAATGAATGTAAACCAGCTTAAGAAAAGATACAAGTACAATTTAGGTTAATACCAAGAGCTGAGAGAGAAGCCTTCCACGGTTAGTCACTGAAAATGCCATTTTCACTCAACTATCAGCTACATTGCTCTATCAAAGACGATATCACTTACCAAAGCCAAAACACAACAATAAACTATATATAGTTCATGCTAGCCCAATATGACAGCTTTGCTCTTTCTGTCATTACTCTAGCAAACTAGTAATTGTGTGTATACATACACACATACACACACACACACACACACACACACGCTTTGAAAAAGACTCACAAACAGAATGAGACCTGTAACACTATACCTTTTCTTAACCTAAATGTAATATAAATGTTATATAAATGTGAAATATATAGTTGATACTTGAAATTTTAAGGAAGATATGCTGGGACACAAAAGTCAATACACAGAAAAACTATAAAATATTTATTTCCCAGAAACAGTTTTTTAAAATGAAAAATTCCATGAAAGTGTGTGCACACTGTCTTCCAATAACTATTCTATGACATACTGTTATTGTTTCTCTTTGCCAGTAGATGGTGCTAATCTCCAGATGTATGCACTATGAGCTATTGTAGTAGATGACTTTGACTGCCAGAGTTTAAAGTACATTCCAAACATCATTTTATTTCAAACTGAAATCAAATAAAGCAAAGATTTCAAATTTGTTCTAAATGTTAAAAATGTAAAAAATGAAACTGCAAAATATACTACACTTTCATACCAGCAGAATTTTTTATATTTAGGGGTATATGAGGACAAAGATGTTACTGTTTCCAGAATATAAAACTATATACTGCATAAGGGCAGACTAAAGAACTAGAAACACATGGTTTGAATCCCAGTTTCAACTACTCAATATCTGTGATATCTTGGGCATGTTATCAACCCCTCCATGTTACATGATCTATTAAATAAGTATACATGATCTGTTAAATAAGAAGAAAATGATCTGTTAGATAGAAATAAAATAATTTCTGTTATATGATCTGTTAAATAAGAATAAAACAATACCTAACTCACAAAGTTCTTTAAAGTTTAAGTGAGATAATGTATGTAAAGCACTTAGAAAACCATCTGAGACATAGTAAATACTAGGCAAGCTGTGTTATTATTTGTAATGCCTGACAAAACACCTAGAACCAGCAAAAATGTTCATCAACAAAGGAACAAATAAAATATAGATATTAATATAAAGGATATATAGCAGTGGGAAGGAATGTACCTTAGCTACATACACACAGATGAATCTTAGCAACATAATGTTGAATGAAAAAAAACAAGTCCCTTTTGACAAAATTCAGTATGCCTTCTTGATAACAAACCCTTGAACACCTAGGCACAGAAGCTACATTCCTCAAAATAGTAAAAGCCATCTATGATAAACCCACAGCCAACATATTGCTCAGTGAACAAAAGTTGGAAGCATTTCCCTTGAAAATGGGAACAAGACAAGGATGCCCACATGCACCACTCCTATTCAACATAATGTTGGAAGTCCCAGCTAGAGCACTCAGGCAAAAGAAAGAAATCAGGGAAATCCAAATAGGTAAAGAGAAAGTTAAGCTATCCCTCTTTGCAGACAATATGATCCTATACCTGGAAAACCCAAGGGAATCTGTCAAAAATCTCCTTGCACTTATAAAGGACTTTGACAAAGTCTCAGGGTATGAAATCAATGTGCAAAAGACAGTCGCATTTTTATACACCAACAACAAACAGGCAGAGAACCAAATAAAAGCACACTCCCATTCACAATAACCACAAAAAAATGGAAAAACCTTGGCATCTATCTAACCAGAGAAGTCAAAGACCTCTACAATGAAACATTGCTCAAAGAAATCAAAGATGACACCAACAAATGGAAAAAATCCCCTGCTCGTGGATTGAAAGAATCAATATTGTCAAAATGTCTATCCTACCCAAGGCAGTCTACAGATTCAGCACAATACCCATCAAATTACCAACATCATTCTTCTCAGACCTGAAATGACAATTCAGAAATTCATATGGAAACAAAAAAGAGCACGAGTAGCCAAAACAATCCTAAGCAAAAGGAACAAAGCAGAAGATATCACACTTCCAGACTTGAAACTTTACTATAAGGCTACAATAATCAAAACAGCCTGGTACTGGTATAAGAACAGACATAAAGACCAATGGAACAGGACAGAGATTTTGGAAGCAAAAACATGATCTCTTAACCAACTCATCTTCAACAAAGCCAGCAATTACAACCACTGGAGAGAAGAGACTTTATTCAGCAAATGGTGCCGGGAAAACTGGCTGAACACATGCAGAAGAATGAAATAGGACCCCCACCTATCTCAATATACAAAAATCACCTCTAAATGGATCAAAGGCCTAAGCATAAAATCTTGAACTGTAAGAATCACAGAAGAAAATGTGGGAGACACACTTATGCATACAGGAGTAAGCAACCAATTCTTGACCAAATTCCCAAAAATGAATGACATTAAAGCTACGATAGACAAGTGGGATCTTAGCAAACTGAAAAGGTTTTGCACAGCAAAAGAAACCATCAAGAGAACGGGAGACAACCCACAGAGTGGAAAAAAAAATGTGCTAATTATGTATCTGACTAGGGCCTAACATCCAGGATCTACAAGGAACTCAAATGAGTGGAAAGGAAAAAAAACAAACAACCCTATTTAAAAAGTGAACAAAATAGACACTTCTCAAAAGAAGAAATACAAGCAACCAACAGACACTTGAAAAAATGCTCTGTCTCACAAATAATCAGAGAAATGCAAATTAAAACCACATTAGCCGGGCTCGGTGGCTCAGTCTGTAATCCCACACTTTGGGAGGCTGAGGTGAGCGGATTGCCTGAGCCCGCGGGTTCGAGACCCGCCTGGGCAACTTGGCGAGATTTCATCTCTACAATAGATCAAAACTAGTTCCAGCTACTTGGAAGGCTGAGGCGGAAGGAATGCTGGAGCCCAGCTGGTCGAGGCTGTGGTGGCCAGGAGCAGCCACTGCACTCCAGTCTGGGTGACAGAGTGAGACTCCAACTCGAAAAAAAAAAAAAAAAATTAAAACGACATTGAGATATCACCTAACTCCAGTGAGGATGGCCATCATTAATAAATCAAAAAAACAGCAGATACTAGTGTGGGTGCAAAGAAAAGGAAACACTTCTACACTGTTGGTGGGAGTGCAAATTAGTCCAACCTCTATGGAAAACAGTGTGGTGACTTTTTTTTTAAAAAGCTATAAATTGACCTGCCACACAACCCAGCAATTCCCTTTCTAGGAATATGCCCAGGGGAACTTAAATCCTTTTACAAAAAAGATACCTGCACACACGTTTACTGCCACACCATTCACGATAGCAAAAACGTGGAACCAACCCTGCTGCCCATCGAAAGTGGACTGGATAAAGAAAATGAAGTACGTATACAAGATGGAGTATCATGCAACCATAAAGAAGGACAAAATTATGGACTTCACAGCAAACTGGATGGATTTAGTCTATCATTCTTAATGATCTATCCCAGAAACAAACTGAATACTACATGTTCTCACTCATAAGTGGGTCCTGAACCTTTATTACAATGCTACAAGAGAGGATTGGCAGTCGCAGGACACTGCCAGGGGAGGAAAGGAATGGGGAGGGCATGTGGCATCACAAAGCATACCTGATCCTAAACCAGGGGAAGAGAGGACCAGCTGGAGGCCCAAACTTCACCTACACTTGACTACTCATCTACCTAATCCTCACTAGTACCCCACATCTCAATAATAAAGAGAAAAAAAAATGAGATTAAAAATTTTTTAAAAGAAAGAAAAAACCAAGTCCCAGAAAACAAAAGACAGTATAACTATTCCATTTTAAAATAAACAAAAACCTTTATTTTTCTATGCAGTTTTGGCATGTTTATGTCCTTAAATAATATAGTTTTTGAAGGTTTTATAAACAGAACCATATGTATTTTTGTGTGTGTGACTAGCTGCCTTTGTTTAACCTCTGTTCCTGAAATTCAATCTTATTGTATGTGGTTATAATTTATTAATTTTCACCAGTGTACAGCATAACAGAATTAATGTGTCATAATTCATTCATTCATTCTTCTGTTGACACAGATTTGTTTCTAGTTTTTCCTACATTAAATAGTGTTTCTAAGAACGTTCTTGTATGTATTTCCTGGTGTAAATGAGCATGATTTTCTATCGGTATATGGATAAGAGCAGACTTATTGAGTTGTACAGAAAGCAATTTTTAAACTCTATTGGATTCTTAAACTCTAATGTCATCATATTAATATCTATATTTCACTTTTTCTTCTGTTGATAAGCATTTTTATTGGTTCTGGTTGTTTTGCCGGGTATCACAAAGTTAAAGATAATGAGGAAGGAAGTAGATGAACTGGAAAGGGAATATACAGAAGACATCAAAACTAATTGCAAGGGTTCTGGAAAGACAGTGGCTGCATACAATTTGATCTCTTCAAATCCTCGTAAATTATGTTTATCACAGCATTTTTCACAATAGCAAGAACATGGAACCAACTGTACTGACCATCAAAAGAAGACTGAATTTAAAAAATGTGGTACATATACACAACGGAATACTATGCAGTCATAAAGAAAAACAAAATCATGAACTTTGCAGCAACCTGGATGGACTGAGTAATCCCTCACAGGAACAAAGAGCTGAGTATCACATGTTCTCACTTATAAGTGGACTTTTTAACAACTAGCGTATTACTATAAGAAAAGGATTGAAAGCGGCAGGAAACTGTCGGAAGGGAGAGGGGGGAGGTGGGATTGACAGTAGTTGATATCTGCCTGGGGAAGAGGGGTGCACACCTCATCGATAAGGGTACCTGCACAGTCAATATTTGTATACCTAGCCCTGAACTGTATCCCACAATTTTAAATAAATAATAAAACATTTAAAAATTTTTTAAAAAGCCAAATCCCCGTAAAAACTCAGAGAGCAACTAGATAGCAAAACCAAAATTCCATGCACAATACAGTTGACTCTTATACAACACAGTGGTTGGGGTACCAACTCCCACACAGTCAAAATCTGCATATAACTTTTGACTCCCCAAAATCTTTACTACTAATAGCCTACTGCTGACCAGAAGGCTTACCAATAACATGAACAGTTGATTAACACATATTTTGTATGTTAAATTATACATTGTTATGCTTATAAAGTAAGCTAGAAAAAAACAAAATGTTATTAGAAAATCTTAAGGAAGAGATAATGCATTTACTGTTCATTAAGTGAAAGTGGATCATCATCATAAAGTTTTCCATCCTCTTTGTCTTCACACTGAGTAGGCTGCGGAAGAGGAGGGGTTGGTCTTGCTACCTCAGGGGTGGCAGAGGCAGAAGAAAATCTGTATACAACATATAACACAGTTGAAACCCAAGCTATTCAAAGGTCAACTGTACTTACAACAAAACTATGTGGCAAGGTATCCCCTCAAATCCCAAAATGCAAGTAGACAGAGGCAAATCACCAACACCCAGGAGACCTGCACTATTTGGCAGAAAGAAGAAAGCAACAAAGTGGTCACTGATGGACTTCAGGCCAAAATAATGGCAAAACAGCTAATGAATATTCACTGAAAAGTACAGCAGGCCGATCTGGAAAACAAAACAAAACAAAAACAACAGCAAAAACCAGAACGTTGCACTTGGCAGGTGTTCTGGCATCTCTAAAACCAGATAAAACAAAGAGTCCATAACAGGAAGTTCTGAAAGGGTTAGAGCAATTTAGTTCCTATGAGCTTTCAAAACTGATCCTCCAGGACTCTCTTCTAGAACAAGTCCCACACTGAGAAAAAACTGTTACAGTTGAATTAAAACTAAGCAGAAGCCATAAAGAATGACAAAATGATGGACATCCCAGCAACTTGGATAGATTTAGAATCTATAATATTCAGTGATCTATCACAGAAACAAAGATCTGAGTACCACATGTACTCACACATAAGCGGACCCTGAATATTTACCATAATACTATAAGAAAGGGATTGGCGCCGGGCTCGGTGGCTCAGCCTGTAATCCCCCGCTTTGGGAGGCTGAGGTGAGTGGAATGCCTGAGCCCGCGGGTTTGAGACCCGCCTGGGCAACTTGGTGAGACCTCATCTCTACAATAAGTCAAAAAATTTGAAGGTTGAGGAGGAAGGATCGCAGAGCCCAGCAGGTCGAGGCTGCGGTGGCCGAGAGCGGCCACAGCACTCCAGTCTGGGTGACAGAGTGAGACTCCAATTAAAAAAAAAAAAAAAAAGAAAGAAAGAAAGAGATTGGCAGTAGCAGTATATGGCCGGTGAGGGGGGTGGGGGAGGGAGGTACCAGCAACATCAATAAGGGTGCCTGATCTCAAACCAGGCAAAGTAGGGACCAAATAGAGGCCCAAACTTTACCTGTACAATGACCATTTGCATACCCAATTCTGAATCGTACCCCACATCTTTACAATAAAACAATTATTAAAATAGAAGGAAAAAAAGGACAAAATTATGGACTTTTCAGCAAACCTGGATGGATTTGGAATCGGTAATACTTAGTGATCTTTCACAGAAACAAAGATCTGAGTACCCCAGGCACTCACTCATAAGCAGACCCTGAACATTTATCATAATACTATAAGAAAGGTATTGGCAGTAGTGGCTAATAGAGGAGAGGAGGGCACATAACATCAATAAGGGTACCCGGTCTCAAACCAGTCAAAGTGAGGACCAAAGGAAGGCCCAAACTTTACCTGTACAATGACCAAATATTTATGTATTCTAACCCTGAATTGTACCCCATATCTTTAAATTTTTTTTTAAAAAATAATTTAAATTAAAAACTGAAGAGAATAGAACAGAAGAAAGAAAAGGTTCAGACCAAACTGAAGAAGGGGAAGAGAACTAAGAAATCTCAGAAAGCAGATCATCTTTTGATCACTACATAAAACCAAAAGTGGGATCTCTGTCAAAAAAATATTTTCACCTCATTCTGAAAGTTCAATTAAATCAATTTCATATAAAAATGACCAACAGAAAAGTATACACATGTATTATAATAGAAAAAAAGAAGCAGAGTAAATCCTTCCAGACAATAAAATCACTCAGAAAACATACCCACAAAAAAGATCAAAATTGTAATCTACTGTTTCAAAACAAGCTAAAAACATTAAGTGATGTAAGATTTAGAAGAACAACATACATCAGAATCAGAAAAACTGAGAACTAAAAATATAATACATGGGAAAAAATAAGAAATAAAAGGAAAAAAATCATTTCAGAAATGAAAACCAGGCTGGGCTCGGTAGCTCAGCCTGTAATCCCACGCTTTGGGAGGACGGGGTGAGTGGTGTGCCTGAGCCCACGGGTTCAAGACCCACCTGGGCAACTTGGCAAGACCTCATCTCTACAATAAAATAAAAAAATTAGCCAGGCGTGGTAGCACGTGCCTGTAGTTCCAGCTACTTGGAAGGCTGAGGCGGAAGGATTGCGGGAGCCCTGCGGGTTGAGGCTACGGTGGCCGGGAGTGGTCACTGCACTCTAGTCTGAGCGACAGAGTGAGACTCCAACTCAAAAAAAAAAAAGAAATGAAAACCAAACCAAAAAAACACAAAGAGAAATAAACATAACTGTGCCTTCAAAGAAATAAAAGGGGAAAGGGAAAGAATATTTTAATTTTTTAAAAAGACAAATTAAAAAGATTCCTTGAAAAAAAGGCAAAGAAGAGCCAATATACCAATAATAGGAGTTCCTAAAGAAAATCAATGCAAGGGAAGACTAAAAATCCTAAAATTACTTTCACACTTAAAAAAAAAAAATTTAAGTACCAAAAAGAACATAAAGCATACCTGAGAATACTGTACCAGAACTACCAACACCAAAATATTTTAAATTATAGGCTTTAATGAAAAAAAGAAATACTTTAGTGATCTTAGGGAAAAAAAAGCATGTGACTTAAAAGAGAAAGAAAACTGAAAGATAATCAGACTTTGACAGCAATGCTTTAAACCAGAAAAAAATGAAGTAATTTATTTAAAATATTCAAGGACAGAAAGTATGAGCTAATGATTCTATATCCAGCAGAAATAGCTTTCAAGTACAAAAGACATTGACAAACTTATCAACATGCAAGAATTCTGAGACCAGAATTCTCTTTCTCAGATTCTAGTCTGATTAATTTACTAGAGAATAAGCTTCAGACAACCAAAATTTTTTGAGAGGTACAGACATAAGGACTGATGATAAGCATTAAATATAGTCAGTTGAAAAACTAAGAATGAATGAGGACTAAGAAGGGAAAAGTATAGTGGGTAACAGCTATAAAACTGCCGCAGTGTTAAAAATAGAACATTTATTTTAAAAATGAGAGGACAATGAAAGCTTATATGCAAAAAAAAAATTTCTATGGCAATTTTAGTACTGTTATTCTAAGACTACTATGCAGCTAATACCGAATAAAACAAATTAGTAATGTTAGAATATTTTAATTCTATCATATCTCATGCCTTTCACAACCAAAATTCTTAGTATGAAAGAAAATAGATACATATATTTTTTTTTAAAGTTCAATAAAAGCTCTACAATTCTGAATTTGTATTAGAAATATCAATATGAACTCACGAGTTAAAAATTTTATCTTTATTTTTCCAGGTTATGTTCACTGAAAAGGCCTAGAAATCAAGTAACAATGATCAACCAAGTAGCAATGAGCATCTCTATCACTAAAATTGTGCTCTTGAAATGCCATTTTTTATTAAAAGAAACCAGAGCTTCTTTAAGAAATGAGTGATTCTGAAAGAAAACTAAAGAAGGATGATGTGATAGTCATGGGAGAGGAGGTGCTATTTCAGTCAGGGAAGACCTCTCTGATAACAGAAAATATGAGCCTTGTGGGGGGAAAACACTATAGGGAGAAGAAAGCAAGTACAAAGGCACCAAGGTAGAAGAATACCTTATATGTTCAAGATACAACCAAGTTAATGTGGCTAGAACAGAGTGAACAGGAATAGAGTGGTAAAATATTACATCAAAGGGAGTAGAAGGGAAGGAGGATTTTGTAGGGGTTTACGGGCCATAGTAAAACTGGGATTTTGTTCTTAATAAGATCAAAACTATTGAGCTTATGAGTGGCATGTCCTAACTTATTTTCAAATATAGTTGTGAAGGAAACCGGAATATAAGCTGGCAAGGCCCTTATATTCTTTGGCTTATGTTCAAGGAACTAAGCCTACATTTTCCTTTGTCTCCCCTGACCTTTTGGTTGCATTTCTATGGATAGCCAAGTGGTGCCAAGTCTGGCCCGGAACCTGCTCATCTTAAGTGACTGCCTGCTTAGCATAGATGTTAAGATATGCATAGTTTAGTCATTGATACTTACCCTGCTTGTGTGATTTAACTCAGATATTAACATATCCTGCTTGTATGGTTTCGCCTTCCTTTGTGAGATTTTTGTTTTATATAAGAGGCATGTGCTGAGAGGGAGTCTTTCCAATCCCGCTGTTTCTCTCTTTCTTTTCTCATTCCCTCCGCCAACTCAGGCCCTGATCAGCGGAGGCTGGACCCGCACCTAGTTGTCTCTTGGCATCAGGGGAGGACCAGTTCCAGAACCCCCTCAAAATCTGTGGCACTCAAATGGTGCAGTATTTGCACATAGTCTACATACATCTTCCCATATACTTTAAATAACCTCTAAATTATTTATAAAACCTAATCCAATACAAATGTTATGTAAGTAGTTGCTATAATGCATTATTTTTTATTTCTTATTGTTACATTTTTTTACCAAATATTTTCTATCGGGGATTGGTTGACTCCAAGGACATGGAACCCATAGGTACAGAGGGCCTACTACTAATCACTTTGTCTGCTACATGAAGAACAGATTCAAGGAAGCTCCTGCAATTGTCTAGGCAAGAAATAGTGGAGATTATTATTATAGGAACAGAAGTAGAAAAGATGTAAAGTGTCAGATTCTGGATATCCTACTTTTTACATAGTGTCAGCATCTATACACATTAAAATTTTTTCCAAAAGGCTAATATCTTTTTAAAATATTGCTATAGAAATAAACACTTTTATTTCTAAAACACAATAAGAAAGTTTTAAAAATACATAGCAACTGGAGGACTATAAGAAATGATTAAGCTGGGCTCAGTGGCTCAGCCTGTAATCCCACACCTTTGGGAGGCTGAGGCTAGTGGATTGCTTGAGCCCACGGGTTCGAGACCCGCCTGTCTGAGACCTCATCTCTACAATAAATCAAAAAATTAGCCGGGCGTGGTAGCACATGCCTGTAGTTCCAGCTACTTGGAAGGCTGAGGCGGAAGGATCGCCAGAGCCCAACAGGTCTGGGCGACAGAGTGAGACTCCAACACACACACACACAAAAAAGAAATGATTAAACAAATCTATGAGAAACAATGGCTATTAAGTGTGAAGCCTCTAAAGTCAAGCTTCTTGTTTAGATTATAGCTCAGCCACTTACTAGATAGGAAAATTACAGTAACATTTCTCTCTGTCTCAGTTTTTCCATTTGTCAAATGGGAAAAACAATAATAATAACTACCTCACAGGACTCTTATGATTAATATAAAAATAAATATAAAGAACTTAGCTGACATATAGTAACAATTCAACAAATATTAGCTATCAAATATATTATTCTACTTCTTCAAGTTACCACTGCCACAGGTTCCCACTATTACTTTCTCCCATTACTACTATTCTTTATACTGTCTCCTTTTACAACTGGTTACATATTCATATAAAAAATATCACAACCTAAATGAACAATTGTTCCTAACATGTTATATATTTAACCGATTTTTTTTAATAGAAAGCACAATTTTTGCTTTAGATTGAACAAAGTACTCTGATTTGTATTATACCGTTTTTTAACTTGATGGATCAGTCCTCTTAAGAATAACTAAATTTGGATTCACCAGAATTCAAAGCAATTCTTACCAACATTTTTTCTTTAAAACCACAAAATTTGTATTTAAAGATCTCATAAGACTCTAAAAAATTCAACAAAGAATATGAGAAGAACAATTATACTCATAATCACTTGGACTTTTTGTTTGGTTTTAGTTGGTCACATTCATGATTTTATCATGTTGTATATCTGTGCGTAAGGTTTAGGTTCATAAAGTAAACTGTTTATGGCCAAATATTTAATGCCCTTTCATATTTGAAATGCTTCTACTAAAGATACATAAGACAATGGTTAACAATAATTGCCTCTGGGAGAAGAACAGAAGAGACATACTCTGCACTTAAAAACCTTTGGCATTATTTGGGTCCTTCCTTGCACATACACTAACTTTTCAAGAACATAAAATAGTTTTTTCAAAGAAAAAAATTCCATTTTACTAACAATTTACAAAACAATTTTTTAAATGGCTCACAGTTCACCAAAATGGCATCTTACCAGATTGAAGATGCCAGTAATACATTTGTGCTGTTTTCAAGAAACTTCAACGGAGGCTCTGCAAGGAGTACACAGGATAAAATTCCTCCACCAAAGCAGTGGAGCATAGCAGTGAACCAGCTTGAAATAGGATTTTTCCATGCCACTTCCACTGCTCCTGAAATAGTAAAGTAAAAATATGGTCTGAAATAGTTTATATCTTATATCTTATAATCTTATATTTTATAACAGGCCCCAAAGTACCAGCTGCACTAAATTAATAAACTACATAAATTTCAACAGCTATTACTCACAGGTATGCCAATGACAATCGTCAAAAATCGTATCCTTTGTTCTAAAGATAAGATTGGAAATGTTTGTTAATGGGTTATTTTTGGCACTCTGGCACCTTTAAAATACTTTCTTCAGGCTCTCACTGCCAGTTTCCTAGAAGTCAATTATTATAAACAATCTTCCCATCTACTGTCTCCTTTCATCCGAAACCCTACTATAAGTACTCCTGAACAACACGTCAAAGTGATATGTTAAGAAAAAATGTATAATCTTAAGTATATTAGAAAATAAAAGGCTAACATAAATTAAGCTTTCAACAAGATAGAGCAGCAAAGCAGAGTAAAGAATATGCATGATTTTGAATGTTTGGCATAGTATTTACCAATATAATCTTATTAAGAACAAAATCCAAAACTTTTACCACAGTCTATAAAATCCTACAATTTAGCCGGGCTAAGTGGCTCAGCCTGTAATCCCATGCTTTGGGTGGCTGAGGTGAGTGGATTGCCTGAGCCCGCGGGTTCAAGACCTGCCTGGGCAACTTGGCGAGACCTCATCTCTACAATAAATCAAAAAAATCAGCCAGGCATGGTAGCGCATGCCTGAAATTCCGGCTACTCAGAAGGCTAAGGTGGAAGGATCGCCAGAGTCCAGCAGGCCAAGGGTGCGGTGGCCAGCAGCATGCCACTGCCCTCCAGCCTGGGCAACAGAGTGAGACTCCAACTCAAAAAAAAAAAAAAACTCAACAATCTAAATGCAAGTTTGAATTCTTGTAAATCCAAACAAAACAGAGAAAAAAGAGTAACAAAATAAACCCAAAGGTGAAAGGTGTTGAGGAACAGATGTTTACAATATCTCACCACAAGTCCTAACAAATTACTTATTAATTACAAAAGGAAATAATAATTTTAGAGTGGCGAAACCTTGCAAGCATCATTGTAAATAACATCTGATGACTCCTCATATGATGCACTGAGAACACATCATCACTTCTGTGGTACTTCTAACAAAAATATATAACCTGAACTAATCTAACCAGACAAACTCAAATTGAGTAGTCTGCAAATAATAATAATATTAATAAAGGTAAAAAATTAAAGCTGGCCTATACTTTTTAAATGTCAAGGTCAAAAACACGCACAAAAAAGGCCAAAGACTCAAGGTAAAGGGCTGGAGAAAGATCTTCCAGGCAAATGAAAAACAAAGAAGAGCAGGAATAGCTATTCTTATATCAGACAAAACAGACTTTAAGTCAATAAAAGTTAAAAAGGATGGGGGATCAATCCACCAGCAAGAAATAATCATCTTGAATATATACGAACCAAACATAGAAGCACCCAGATTTGTAAAACAATTGCTAATCAAACTAAGAGAAGATAGATATTGTCATACAACTATAATTGGAGACTTTAATGCCCCACTATCAGTCTTAGACAGATCATTGAGGCAAAAAACTAATAAGGAAACCCAGGACCTTAACTCAACATGTGAACAATTGGATCTAATAGACATCTACAGAACATTTCACCCAAAAAGGACAGAATATACATTCTTCTCATCAGAACATGGAACAAACTTCAAGATCAGACACAAATCAAGTGTGAACATATTTCAAAAGCTCAAAATCATACCAAGCATCTTAGACCATAGTGGAATAAAAATAAATATAACCAGCAGGAAGCCCCCCAAAACTTACATGGAAATTAAACAACACTATTCACAATAGCAAAAACATGGAACTAACCAAGATACTCATCAAAAGCGGACTAGATAAGGAAAATACGGTACACATACATATGCTACACAGCTGCAAGAAAGAACAAAATCATGTCTTTTGCAGCAACATAGAGGCAGCTGAGGACGTCATTCTAAGTGAACAATCACAGAAACAAACAAAAAAACTGAATACCACATGTTCTCACTCATAAGGGGGCACTAAACATTGGGCACCTGAGCACAAAGACAGGAAAACAGATGCAGGGCACTACTTAAGGAGGGAGGGAAAGAAGAGGGACAAGGGGCAAACAACCACCCATTAGATACCATGTCCACTACTGCGGGGGCTCACTAGAAGTCCCCACATTCACACAATCTACTTATGTAGCAAATCCTCACACATACCACACAACTCTAAAATAAAAAATGTTTTAAAAGATCAATGAAACGATCTAGATTAAATGACACAAAAGAGAGAACAACCGAATGCAATGCATGCCCTAGATCACACCCTGAGTCAGGAAAGAAATAATTATAAAGGATATTATTGTACAACTGATAAAATATCAGTATGGACTGAGACTTAGATAATAGTAGTATATCATAGTTAAACTTCCTGATTTTGATAATTATACTATGGTTCTTAGAAAATAGACTTAGGTAATTAGAAGTAACTGGGCAAAAATAAATGCCCCCAATTTAAATTCAAGTGGTTCTAAAAAAAAAAAAAAAAAAAGCATAAATTAAAAAATTAACAGCGAGAAAGAGCATTTTTCTGTAAATCTGAAATTATCAATGGAAAAAAGTATAAAAAATAAACCCAGCCAGAAAAAATACAAGCAATTTATAAAATAAAAGAAGGTAATTCTATGGAAGCTATAAAATAGGAAGTAGAGATGGGCAGCCAATAAAACCAACCCAAAGCTGTTCTTGGAAAAGACAATAAAACAGCCCATTATTCAGCAAGCACAAGAAAGAAAACAAATGAATGAATGAAAATAATTCATAACATTAGAAGAAAAAAAGGAAATAATTCTAGTTAGAGAGATTTTTAACTATAGGAAAACAACATGTATTTAATCTAATAAATGTGAAAATGTAACTGAAACAGACAATTTTCTAAGAAACTATTAATTAACAAAATACCCTTAATAACAAGTAGAAACCTGAAATACAGATAACTACAGAAAAAAAAAAACTACAGGGCAGTATGCTAGACCTAGATAAATTAAAGGAAAACATTTACCAAATAGTTTTAAATTACTCATTCTTATGTATATAACTAATATAGAGTACACATAGCAAAGGAGAAACTTAAAATCATTCTATGAAAAGATATAATCCCAACCCAAAAATTGTCAAAAAAAAAAGAAAAGAAGGAAAGAAAGAAGGAAAAGAAAAAGAATGAGAGAGGAAAAAGGGAAAGAGGCAGGGAGGAAGGGAGAAAAAGAGGGAAGAAGGAAGGAAAAAAGTAGTATATACATTAAATTCTAACTTATGAGTCCAAGGCATAAATATATCAATTACAAATTGAAATTAGGAGCTTTTCAAAAAGACAATAAATTACAGCCAAGATGTTATTCAAAGAATTCAAGGAAAGGTCAATATTTAGAAATTTGTTAAAAATAATTCATTATACTAGCAAATTATTATGATCATTTCTTTAGACAGACAATAAAAGGTCACCTCATGAAAATTCAACATTCCTGATTGTTTTTAATCTAGCAATCTAGGAACAGAAATAAAAGTACTTAACCTGAATAAAGTCATGAAGGAAAAGATTTACAAACATGATTACATCAAAATTTAAGACTACATAACAAAAGAATGGCATAAAATGTTTTTCAACCTGGCATAGTAAGCAGTAAATATTGGCTATCACTATCATCACAGAATAATGAAAAAAAGAAAAAAATTACCCTTTCCCCTCACTCCTCCATTCAATCACACTCCTTTCCTGAGGAATGAATACTTTCAGACTTTTCTACGTTTATTTACACATACAAATCTCCTTCTCCCTTCCTTCTTTTTCGTTCTCTCTCCCTACCTCCTCCACCTTGAGTGTGTTTGTATGTGTGTCTCCCTCTCTCACTTTCTCAGAGACATGGTTAGCACTGGGGAAGCATTCTTGAAATCGGGATCTCCAACTGAATGAGAGCTCTATGGGGCTCATGATAGCACAGGACAGCAGAGTCACTATTCAGACACATTTCAAAGTAACTGATCACTTCTACAAACATACAATTAGGGAATATTGACTATGTCTCTTTCTTTTGCATTCCTCAGTATTGTTCTAATAGAATATTTAAGATTGCCTTCAGATATTCACCACTAAGACAAACCCAAATATACCCAGGTTTTCCTTTGATACATTAAAGCAATCCAAATTAAATTTGCTTTCACACAAATTATTCACTCGTGGAATATTCGTTTCTGGTTAAGTCTATTAAAATAACTTTCCTTTTCTTTCAACTTACGAATAACTTATTCATTCTTCTTAAGACATATCACAGTCAAAACTTTGTTTATAAGTCAGCTCCATTATAAGACTGTGAACCCTTGAGACTCTAACAGAGACTTTGGTATGAAAGTAGGTGTGCTATAAATCTTTATCATAATAATAGGTGCAAAATATTTCAAAGAGTTTATGCATTATAATTTCACAACCATTATTTATCTTAACTAGGGCTGCCACAAGTCAGACAGGCACCTGTGATTGCTTACTAGTTTTGAAACCTCTGGATAGGACTCTTAACCTCTCTTGACATAAATTTCATCTTTCATAAAACAAAAATAATACATACCTTATAAGAACTTAAAATGAGAAAATATATCTAAAACACATACTGACTACCAGTATATGGCAGACACTGATGATTCATTTACCTGTTGAATAGACTCATTGGCAGCAAAGAAAAGAAGTGGGCAAAATGAAACCCTATGGCTGCTTCTGACTCAATCAATTCTTTAAGCCCAAGTTATAATTATTTTGAATTCTGTGATGAGAATGAAATGAAATGAATTCTGTGATGGAAGTGAAAAAGTACTCATAACCCCAATAGTCTTAAATCAATGATACTAAGATTTTATTAGGCAAAAAGAGAGACAAGAAAAGAACAGAGTTGAGAGGGGGACACAGTCTCCCTCACGTTGTCCTATTTGTCTTAATTTTCAAAATTATGTCAGTCAGAAAAATGTAACTCAAATTACGTTATTTTTAATCTACTGGCATTTGAAAAGAGAAAAAACACTATCTGTTCTACCTTGAGTTATGATATTTGAAATATGCTATCAATAGATTTTCCGCAAAATTTGTCACATTGAGAGCTGTTTGAAGTACAAATAATCACTTACGAACTTTAATGTAAAAATACTCTCATTACGCTATGAAAGCTAAAAAAACAAAATGCCATCGTCTACTCCCATAAATTCACCTAAAATTACATCTACAAAATAATACCATACTCTGACCAAAATGAATCATTAGATTATGTTTAAAATAGTTTTATTAACTTACTTATAACAAAGCTTAGAAAGATAAGTTTTAATGTACTGCATACATGACTTCTTTATTTTGCTGTACTCAGTTTACTTTAGTTTGACAGTGTGTTCCTATTTTTAAGAACTAACTGCACTGCAGCTATTTTCAAAACAACTCACATTCAGCTTGCTATGGTTGATATGACTTCCAGAAAGAGCATAGGAATGTTCTATGCTTTTTAGAGCCTCAACTCCAGATGTTAAGTATTTTTAAATGGCATATTAGTCTTTTCCCTTTTTAGATTTACCTCCTTTTTAGGAGAATGAACATCATAATATATATCATATGCTACAAGTATGCTTTTTCATCAAAATTATTTTTAAAAACCATGTAGGCAACAGAGGCTTAGAGATTATCTACAACAAAATTCAAGTAGTTTTAGAACAACTTGAATTTTGAATCATAATGAGCCAAGTAGAATCACATACCCATCATGTGGTTAATTCCCAGCTCCTTAGTATATAACTAGAAATGACATATTTGGCAACTAGCACAATCATATTGATTTTCTGTTCCATGGAGTAGGGATCAGTATATTAGGAAGGATCAAGGAGAAATCCTAGCAATTCCTCTCATTACCGACAAAGTGAGCAAAAAACAATACCCCAGAAATTGGTGCCAAAACCAAAGACTTGAAAAAAGAAAAGGTGGTGATAGTTATCACATTTCATTTAACTTACCTATTTGATCTTTACCTACAGTAGATGGAACTTGGAAATGGCTGTGAATTATCATAAACATAGACAGCTCTACATCTACAGATGTAGTATTTTTACTGGATCAAATCAACACAACTCTTACAACCTGGTAAGGAAATGCTTTTCTTTCCACGTTAATTTGCAAAAAACAAAAACAAAAACAGAATCACTTTGTACTTCGTTCAGCTCTCAGTCTTACTTCAGGTCTATCTCAACTCTCTTGCTCTCCAATGTAGTTCACAGAGATTTTGATCATATTAAGAGATCACACATCACACTGGCATACTACACTGATATTATACTGATTGGATCTGATGAGCAAGAAGCAGCAAGTACTTCAGATACCTTAATAAGATACAAGCAAACCACAAAGTGGGAAGTTAAAACTCCAATCCTGGGTTTCTGTATCAGTCAGAGTCTAGTCAGGAAACAAAAAATACAGTAGTTTTGAACAGAGAATATAATGTAAAGAAAAAAGTAGGTATAAAATTGTTAACTAGGTTGTTGAAAAGGCAAAAAAAGGCCAGGCACAGTGGCTCACGCCTATAATCCCAGAACTTTGGGAGGCTGAGGTGAGAGGATTGCCTGAGCCCATGGGTTCGAGATCAGCCTGAGAAACTTGGCGAGACCACATCTCTACAATAAATCAAAAAATTAGCTGGGCGTGGTAACACGCACCTGTAGTTCCGGCTACTTGGAAGGCTGAGGCGGAAGGATCATCTGAGCCCAGCAGGTCGAGGCTGCAGTGGCCTTGAGCGTGCCACTGCACTCCAGCCTGGGTGACAGAGTGAAACTCCAACTCAAAAAAAAACCAAAAAAGAAAAGGCTAAAAAAAGTGGGCCAGACACAGTGGCTCATACCTGTAATCCCAGAGCTTTGGGAAGTCCAGGTGGGAGGAAGGCCTAAGGCAAGGATTTCAAGACCAGCCTGGGCAACCATAGCAAGGCTCTGTCTCTACAAAAAAAAAACTTTTTAAGTTAGCCAGGAATGGTGACACCTGATTATAGTCCCAGCTACTCAGGAGACTGAGGCAGAAAGATTGCTTGAGTCCAGGAATTCAAAGCTGCAGTGAGCTATGAACGCACCAGTATACTCCAGCCTGGGCCACAGAACAAGACCCTGCCTCTAAAAAACAAAACTTAAAAAAAGAAAAGGCAGCCGGGCTCGGTGGCTCAGCCTGTAATCCCGTGCGTTTGGGAGGCTGAGGTGAGTGGATTGCCTGAGCCCGCGGGTTCGAGACCCGCCTGGGCAGCGAGACCTCATCTCTACAATAAATCAAAAAATCAGCTGGGCATGGTAACGCATGCCTGTAATTCCGGCTACTCGGAAGGCTGAGGCGGAAGGATCGCCAGAGCCCAGCAGGTCGAGGCTGCGGTGGCCGGGAGCGGCCACTGCACTCCGGTCTGGGCGACAGAGTGAGACTCCAACTCAGAAAAAAAAAAGAAAAGGCAAAAAGTAAATACTATGTCATCACAGAGATACAGCAGAAACAGTTACCATTCCAACAGAACAAAAGATAGGCTGAAATTATTAAAAGTTAGAAACTTGGAGGAGGAGCTCTTTAGAGCCAAAACTGAGACCCCTGAAGAAGGAACACTACTCAGTTGGTAATCCAGTCAGCTCATTCACTGCACAAGTAAAAGACTTAAGTTTTAAGTTTTTATCCCAAGCTATCCAGCCCATTACTATAGAGTCTGAACTAGATGTAGGTCTCCCGACTTTATAAGCTCTTTCTACCACAACACACTTCTTGACCAGCATTTTATGACAGGTCACTCAAATATTCTAACTTTCCTTTCACTTAAAAAATATTAAATAAATTTAGCCGGGCTCGGGTGGTTCAGCCTGTAATCCCGTGCCTTGGGAGGCTGAGGTGAGTGGATTGCCTGAGCCTGTGGGTTCGAGACCCGCCTGGGCAACTTGGTTATCTTTACAATAAATTTTTTTAAATGAGCTGGGCGTAGTAGCATGCGTCTGTAATTCCAGCTACTTGAAAGGCTGAGGCAGAAGGATTGCCAGAGCCCCAGCAGGTCGAGGCTGCTGCACTCCAGTCTGGGCGACAGAGTGAGACTCCAACTCAAAAAAAAAAAAAAAAATTTAATTAATTTAAGCAAAATTCTTTAAACTTTCAGTGAGACATCCCTTCCCACCCCATAATGAATAAAACCTGCTCTGGCTCTTTAAATCATGTAACAAAGGGGGCTCTTAAGAGGGTATTATGAATGTTCTAGTGTTTATCTAGATAGTGATTACATGGATGTGTTCATTTTGAAAATTCACTGATCTGTATGTTTATGATTTTTCACTTTTCTGGATGTTATTACATGGAAATTCACAAAGATTGCAAAACTATGCTGTCATCCTTCCAGAAAGCCCAGAACTAATAAATTCTAGACTTATTGCTCCTTTCATCTCCCACAAATTAGGGAAAGAAACAATGACAAATTTTATTCCTGGATTTAATCCCTAAAAGCAGAGGAAAAAACTGACATGTGACATGGAGATTACAGAAATCATGGGAGAAAATAACCATGTCAAATGACAGCTCACTGAGAAATTGCTAAATAGTGAAACCAGGAACATTAAATCGGCTGCAAAGAGAAAGCACAGAATAGTTAAGAAACTTTGGCATTAGCCAGATCTGGAATCAAGAACTAGCTCTTTAAATTTACTAAGCTGTATGACTTAGGAAAGGTTATTTTATTCCCTTAAAACTATTCTTCAGCCAGGTTTGGTGGCTCAGCTGGTAATCCCAGCACTTTGGGAGGCCGAGGAGAATCAATTGCCTGAGTCCGCAGGTTCGAGGCCAGTCTGGTCAACTTGGCAAAACCTCATCAATACAATAAATTAAAAATTAGGCCGGGCTTGGTGGCTCAGCCAGTAATCCCAGCACTTTGGGAGGCTGAGGTGAGTGGATTGCCTGAGCCTACAGGTTCGTGACCTGCCTGGGCAACTTAACGAGACCTCATCTCTACAATAAATAAAAAATTAGCCAGGCGTGGTAGTGCACACCTGTAGTTCCTGCTACTTGGAAGGCTGAGGCAGAAGGATCACTGGAGCCCAGAAGGTCGATGCTGGGGTGGCCATGAGAGTGACACTGCACTCCAGCCTGGGCGACACAGTGAGACTCCAACTCAAAAAAAGAAAAAAGAAAGAAAGAAAGTACAATTGAGTTTCTTTAGGGCTATAACACCATATTTCATTTTGGTATCCTCAGCATCTAATATAGTGCCCAATACTGAGTTTCCATGAATACTTGCTAAACTGAACTACATATGACTTGAGAGGGGCTAGCAGAAGAATAGTCATGGCAGAACTTCGATTTCATGTGTAGTATAAATAATTATAGTCATAAAGTCTTATAGAAAATGGTGACTGGATGTGAATGTAGGACTAAAGAAATGAAATGTGTTTAATGAAGATTTAAACAAGAAAAGAACTAGATTTAAAATGTAAAATTAGATAAAAAATGAAGCAAACATTCTGTTAAAAGGTTTTTCACTACAACCCCAAAACAGCAGATTCCAACTTCCTAATAAAATGCCCAAGAGTCAAAGAAAAGGGAAAAAATTTTCCAAAAAAACCCCCCAAAAACGACTAGACAACTGAAAACTATAGACAATCACAAGCCAGGCTTCAGGAGGAACTGGAGTTAATTATGAGACAAATGGCAGTAAACTAAGCGGGGGCGGGGGGAGTCCTACTTATTGTATAACCTGATATATTTATGTTTTTGCTTATGAACAGAAGTCACATAGAAGGGTAGGAGGTTAATAACTTTCCTTGGATTTAAAAGCCTAAAATCTGAACCAAACAAAAATGGGATGCAATCCATCTCCACACCTCAGATAGGAAAAAAAAAAAGTTAATTCCCTTAATCTCTTTTCCTCCACTAGCATGTCTTAAGGTATAGGTAGAGACTACAAATGATAAGATACAAATGACAGGAAAGAAAGAAGTGTGGTATTGGCAGTAGTACATTCCAAAATAGAATCTCAAGGAGTAATATGCTTGAGACCATAAAGATAAGAAGAACCCTGATGTAGCATACATATGAATTACAGTTTTCTGTTCTGTAGGTCTCAATTCTAGAGAATCAATCACTGGAGGGCAGTTAGTTGCCAATTAAGTAAACCATAGATATACTAAGTAAAAATCAGAAACTGGGCATTGGACCAGGAAGAGTACACACATATCAGCGCTTCAATTTTAAATATGAAAAGGAATGCTGATTACATCAATAACAACACAAGCTACTCACTGCATTTACTGATAGAACCTGAACAAATATAACTTATTCAAAATGAGTTAGAAAAAAATATGAGCCTATAAAAAATTGCCATAGCACATAAAGTAAATAAGATCCAGAAGATTCAAATGAAGTAGATAACATTTAAGAATCAACAACTAGCCAGACATGGTGGCTCATGCCTGTAATCCCAGCACTACAGGAGGCCAAGATAAGGGGATAGCCTGAGCCCATGGGTTCAAGAACAGCCTGGGCAATTTGGCAAGACCTCACCTCTACAATAAATCAAAAATTTAGCAAGGCATGGTAGTACGCGCCTGTAACTCCGGCAACTAGGAAGGCTGAGGCGGAGGAATTGCCTTAGCCCAGCAGGTTGATGCTGGGGTGGCCGTGAGCATGCCACTGCACTCCAGCCTAGGCAATGGAGTGAGAGACCAACTCAAAAGTTAATAAATAAATAAATCAACAACCGAAGAATCCAGACAAATAGAATATAGAATAGAATATAGAATATAATGCACCATTTACTCCAACAGACTTGAAAATCTAAAGAAAACAATGATTCCTGAAAGAAATATAAATTACCAAAATAACTTAAGACTAACTGGAAAAAAAAGATGTACTCATTAAAAATACACAAAGAAACAAATAGCTTCATAGTTGAAGTCTACCAAACATCAAAGAACATTCAAGACCTATTAAATAAACCATCCCAAATGTTAGAAAATGGAAAGCTTCTCAATCTATTTTATAAAAGCAACATAATCTTGATACTCAAACTGAAAAAGGATAACATGATAAAAAGAACCTAAAAGGCTAATCCCTATTAAACATAAATTGTACGTAAAGTATTGTATTAGCCTGTCAAAATCCCTAATGAATTAACATAATATAAAAAACAAGTAGAGTTTATTCTAGGAATATAAGGATGATTCACCATTTTAAAAACATGTATTAGTGGGGTCAGACTTCATGGTTCACACCTGTAATCCCAGAACTTTGAGAGGACGAGATTGGAGGATCGCTTGATCCCAGAAGTTCAAGACCAGCCTAGGCAATATAGAGAGACCTCATCTCTACAAAAAAATTTAAAAATTAGCCAGCCGGGTAATTCTGCGCTTTGGGAGGCTGAGGTGAGTGGATTGCCTGAGCCTGTGGGTTCGAGACCCGCCTGGGCAACTTGGCGAGACCTCATCTCTACAATAAATTAAAAAATTAGCCAGGCGTGGTAGCGCGTGCCTGGAGTTCCAGCTACTTGGAAGGCTGAGGCGGAAGGATTGCCAGAGCCCAGCAGGTCGAGGAGTCCAGCAAGTTGAGGCTGTGGTGGCTGGGAGCAGCCACTGCATTCCAGTCTGGGCGACAGAGTGAGACTCCAACTCAAAAAAAAAAAAAAAATTAGCCAAGTGTGGTGGAGCATGCTGTAGTCCCAGTTATTTGGGAGGCTGAGGCAGAAGGATTGCCTGAACCCAGGAGGTCAAGGTTGCAGTGAGCCATGATCGTGCCACTGTACTCCAGTCTGGACAACACAGAAAGACTCTTAACTCAAAAAAAAGGTATTGATGCAGTTCACCACATTACACTTTCAAATAAGAAACACAATATGATCTCAACAGATATGGGGGGGGGAATAGCACTTAATAAAATTTGTCACATTCCACCAGGATGGCATAAAAAATATAGAAATATCCTAGAAAGTTAGGAATAAAATAAAATTTCCTTAAAGCATGCCTTCTAAAAACTATTGCAAACATCACATTTGATAAAATTAAAGCATTCTCATTAAAATCAGAAGTAAGTCAGAGCTACTCATTATCATCACTACTATTCAACATCAACAGTCTTCAATATAAAGAGGCTAGCAAAAGAAATTGGGATTCTTGGCTACAAGCAATAAAAACCAACCATGACAAACATAAGCCATAAAGAACCCACTGGAAGGATTTCATTAGCTCACAACAGAAATGAAAGGCTAAAGAAAATAAGCAAGACAGCCGGGCTCAGTGGCTCAGCCTGTAATCCTGTGCCTTGGGAGACTGAGGTGAGTGGATTGCCAGAACCCACGGGTTCGAGACCTGCCTGCAACTTGGCGAGACCTCATCTCTACAATAAATCAAAAAGTTAGCCAGGCGTGGTAGCACGCGCCAGTAGTTTCAGCTACTTGGAAGGCTGAGGCAAAAGGATCGCCAGGGTGGCCGGGAGCGGCCACTTGCACTCCAGTCTGGGTGACTGAGTGAGACTCGAACTCAAAAAAAAAAAAAAAAAAGAAAAGAAGCAAGAAGTAAGGACACTCCAGAGGACTATGCAGTAGGAATTGAGGGAGAGTATTCAGTATGTCAGACACAGACAAGCTTCTTGTAAGTAGTTTTAGAATAGAGGAAACATTCAGACATTTTTTTCCTTATCACATCGGACCTGTCCACCAGGCAGGCTGGAGTGCAAACTTGCCAGTCCACCCCATACTCTCAGCTCATCAAAGAAAAGCCCATCAAGGTGTAGAAATGATCATCAAACCACCTTTTAACTCATGAATTAACATAATCACAAACCGGGCTCTGTGGCTCAGCCTGTAATCCCGCGCCTTTGGGAGGCTGAGGTGAGTGGACTGCCTGAGCCCGCGGGTTCGTGACCTGCCGGGGTAATTTGGCGAGACCTCGTCTCTACAATAAATCAAAAAATGAGCTGGGTGTGGTAGCGCGCACCTGTAGTTCCAGCTACTTGGAAGGTTGAGGTGGAAGGATCACCAGAGCCCAGCAGGTCGAGGCTGCGGTGGCCAGGAGCGGCCACTGCACTCCAGTCTGGGCGTCAGAGTGAAACTCCAACTCAAAAAAAAAAAACATAATCACAAAGTCTATCAAGACTCTGGTCAAAGGCAAAATGCGTGTTCCAGGAAAAGGTCACCCCTAGCTCAATAGTAATCTCTCTGGAGCAGATACCTGCCACCCACTTATTAACATATTAATCACTAAATAGGTATATTATATATCAAGCCTTTTGTCAAAAGCTAAAGGGCATCTCTCTTCAACCCTGCCCATGCCTCAGCATGTTTCTTTCTCTCTCTCTCTCTCTCTCTCTCTCTCTTTCTCTCTTTCTAATAAATTCTGTTCCAAAACTTTACTAGCTGCTCTGAAATTCTTTTCAGTAGTGAGTCAAAGAACTCACAAGCATCGCACTGCAGTCCATCCAGCAACAGGGATGATCTTAATAAGGGTATTAAAGCAAAACCAATTCAATTAACCTACTCTGCTGAGATCACTGAGTTGCAATGTTCTTTCCAGCCATGCATCATTGATATTCAAAGACTTGCAAAGGAACATCTATACAACACAAAAACATTGCAAATAGGTTAAGAACTATAGAACTTTTTTAAAAGACCACAGATGAGTATTTTTATAGTGTTAGGCATGTGAAAGTCCTTCCTAAAACAATACACAAATCCCAGGAGTCACAAAAGAGAAAAAAAAAAATGAAGAGTTGCCTATCAAAAAGTAATCAGATTTAACTATGAAATTTGTTAAACTTCTGTCACAAAAGATAATATAAACACAGTTCAAGACATCAAGAGTTAAGGAAAAAAGGCCTACCACACATAAAGAGTATTAATATCCATGATATACAAAGAGAGTCAACAGAATGAGACAACACTCTATAGTCCAATAGAAATGGGCAAAAGATACTAAGCAATTTACAGGAATGAAATACAAATAGCCAATAAACTTAAAAGGCACAAACTCATTAGTAATCATGACAAATGCAATGAAAACTGTCTTCTGATCATCAAAATGACAAGATACTGAAGACTGATAATAGCCAATGTTGTCAAGGGAAATGGTCAGCCTAACACACCTCTAGTAAAAGCCTACACAGGTATACTCTTATGTGTGATTCCTATCATTTTTACCTCTTTACAAGTACTGGCAGTGTATAATACTACATTAGCATTCAATTATCACAGTATTCAACTATCTCACTCTATCACCCAGACTGGAGTGCAGTAGCACGCTCAAGGCCACCGCAGCCTCAACCTGCTGGGCTCCAGCGAACCTTCCGCCTCAGCCTTCCAAGTAGCTGGAACTACAGGCGTGCGCTACCACACCCAGCTAATTTTTGATTTATTGTAGAGATGAGGGCTCACCAAGTTGCCCAGGCGGGTCTCGAACCCACGGGCTCAGGCAATTCACTCATCTCAGCCTCCCAAAGCGCGGGATTACAGGCTGAGCCACCGAGCCCAACCGAGTAATACCTTTTTCAAAACCTGACTTTAAAAAATTTCCTGAGGATTACAAAGAGCTTTTGTTTATGTGGAATACAAATATCAATACTTAGCAATTAGAAATTATAATTCAGAAAATTTGACATAGTCATAGACGCTAAAGTAACTCTATCTTGGATGCTGATTTACCATTCTGACTTCTGATTAACCCCAGTTCTGGGAATGCCTTTAAAACGGGTAAGATCTCTATTTACTATTGTTCCCTGTTGTAAGAACATGTACTTACTATATATTCTGCCCTTAGAACAAAACAGCCTTAATGTTATTTATGATGGACTTATCATAAATCCAGCCCTTAAGTAACTGTCCCACACATCCCTTCAGAAGCCCATATATCTTTTCCCTATAGTATATAAGCCCTGGGGCTAGGGGATAACAGGGCTGGGAGTCAACCCAGCCAGGATTCACTGTCTCCTCATCCCCACCCAAGACATGGCTTATGTTTATAAGTCTCTATTACAGGTTTCTTTCTGAGAAATTGGGCTTGTCAACCTCTCAGTTTCCTCAGCCTTTAGGGGTATGTTTGAATAGAACTGCTCCATCACAAGACAATAGTTCCTTATGTATTCATCTGTAAAATCACAGATGCATTAAATATTGCCCTAATTAATATATACTTTTTGTAAAAATAACTACTTTCCAAAGCTGAAAACAATTAGTGAGAAAAAGTCACCCTCTTGTATAGGTTAACAAATCTCTGGCTTCAAATGGAACACAGTTGGCTAGATTTTCCTATCTGCTTCAATACATTACAGTATCATGAGTCGTGTAGCCTCTGGAAAACTCCACTGTACACTTGTGAGAAAGTGAGAGTGAAAAAGATTAATAACATCTGCATATTTGAAAATACCCTTAACTTGGAAGTGTCAGGGATTCCCATGGGTCCCTGGACCACACTTTGAGAACCTCTGACTTCACCTACACAAGAAAATATCAAATTCTGAATGTGGAATAGTAACAAAATGTACTTCTCAAATCAAGGAAGCAGGATCTCACGCAAATTATCTATCCTACTTCAATATCTATCCAGGTGAAAATTTCTACCAATGATTTAGACTAAGCTACAAACTCCAATGTACATGAATAATATTTCTGAGGCCCACCAGTGGTCCATAAGAGTGCTACAGCCCGGGCTGGGTGGCTCAGCCTGTAATCCCAGCACTTTGGGAGGCCGAGGTAAGTGGATTGCCTGAGTCCGCATGCTCGAGACCCACTCGGGTAACTTGGTGAGCGCTCATCTCTACAATAAATCAAAAAATTAGCCGGGCATGGTAGCGCATGCCTGTAGTTCCAGCTACTTGGAAGGCTGAAGCGGAAGGATCGCGGGAGCCCAGCAGGTGGACGCTGCGGTGGCCAGGAGCGTACCACTGCACTCCAGTCTGGGCGACCGAGGGAGACTTCAACTCAAAAAAAAATAAAAAATAAAAAAAGAGTGCCACAAGCATCCACCTCCACCTCACTCATCAACTATCTGCAAAATAAGGCAGATGAGAGGCAACATGAACACATAGAAAGTAGACGAAGAAATGTCTGACCTCAAAGAAAAAAGAGGTCCATAACACTAAAGGAAGGTAGGATAACTCCAAAAAGGCAAAGCCATATTGGAGCAAACATATCAAGGGGTAAAACACAAGAAAATACTACCATTGCTCCTTTATCATAGCGTTAGAACAACTCGAACTGCCGTGTGAAGACTATATCCCCATTCCACAGAGAGTGAAACTCTGCCAAGCGACTCTTTGCGCCATGGCCCTCATGCCTGTGAACCCGGGAATCCACTCGCTGCTCACGTGCAAGCCACAGTGACAGGCCACCGCGTGGAGGGGAGCGCGGGCGTGCCTACGGGAGGCGTTCCGGGCGTTTGTACAGCTTTCACGACCGGAGAGTAGTCCCTGCCTGCGTGTTACTCCAAGAGGCTGGCTCAGAAACTTGCTCTCCCTGGGAGCTGTGTTCTCAGGTGGCTTCCGAAGCCCGTCCAAGGAGGCGGCGGGGCCGCC
>NW_007255728.1:393165-393654 GCF_000164805.1 Carlito syrichta | reverse complement strand
ACGCCAGGTCGCGCCTCCTTTTCGACGAGTACTAGGGCCTCCTCCCTCCCCGGCCTCAGTTTCCCCACCTGTACTCGAGGGGTAGGACGAGTCGGCTCTTGGCGCCCCTCCAACTCGACCACGGACTCGGGCCGTCCTCGCCGTGAGGGGGACCCTGAGGGGGGTCAGTCGGCGGCGCCCCGCACTCACCCGGCCGATCCTTCAGCGCCATCACGGACACTAGGTAGTGGGCGATGTCAAAAAAGGGGAACATGGACGTGTAGGAGAAAGCCAGAGCCAGCCCATCCCACGGGCAGTCCATAACGACGACTGACCACGGCGGCCGAAGCGGCCGCAGCGACGGGTTCCCCGCGAGCGCGCAGGGGGGGGGGAGGACAGGGGAGGGGACGGCGGCGGCCGCGCGCCCGCCAGCCCGCGCCGGCTCGAGCCCTGCGCGTGCGCCCTGCTGCCCGGAGCCGGCGTGCCAAGGGGCGGGGCCTCGCGTCCGAG
>NW_007255728.1:391032-393145 GCF_000164805.1 Carlito syrichta | reverse complement strand
TCCGAGGAGCCGCCGGAGCCCCAAGGCAGGCGGGGGGGCGGGGCGAGCGGGGTCCCGGCGTCTACACAGGACGCAGGCCTCGGTTCTCCTAATGAGGGTCCAGCATCTTCGCGCTGGGCGCTGTGCAGACCCGGGAGAACCAGCAGACAAACAAAACACGGTGCTCATGGGAAGATTCTCAGAGTCGTATTTATTTCTGTAAATTGATGTCATTCACCTAACATTTATTGAGCAACCACAGTGCAAGTCGCACAGTGACTCATTGGAGATATATTTTTTAAATAATAATAATAATATAATTATAATAATAATATCCTGCCCTTAAGAAATGTGCATCTCCCAGGTCGGACGCAGTGGCTCCTGCCTGTAATCTCAGCACTTTGGGAGGCCAAGGCAGGAGGGTTGCTTGAGCTCAGGAGTTCAAGACCAGCCTGGGCAACATAGCAAGACCGCGTCTCTACAAATTTCAAAACTTAGCCAGGTGTGGTGTCGCGCACCTGTAGTTTCAGCTACTGGGAAGGCTGAGGCGGGAGGATCGCTTGAATTCACGGCTGCAGTGAGCCGTGATCGTGCCACTGTACTCCAGTCTGGGCGACAGTGAAAACCCAACTCAAAAAAAAAAAAAGAAAGAAAGAAAAGAAAATTCCGTTTCCCCCTTTAAGAAAGAAGAAAAACACAAGTCATTATACGAAGCAGGTACTGAAACATGAAGATATATCATGCGAAGGCAGTTCTGGGAGGAAGATAACGTCAGGGAGGTGGATAAAGTGACATGTAAGCTGGACTTTAAAAGCTAGGCAAGACCCAACAGCCAGGTGAGAGATGGTGGGAGGTGTTTTGGCTAGACTACAAACTGATAAACGAGGTTGGAAAAATAGTAAAGCCCTTGAATGGCAGACAGTAAGCCAGGAAGTTTGGCTCCAGAGGTTAACTCTTGATCGATCTTGATCTTGATCTTGATCAAACATTAAGCTCAGGCATATCAGAGCCAGAATCCTTGCTTCTCTTAACCATTATGCCAAACTGGGTTGGTTTGGGGGGGGCGGTGGGGGGGAGAGAACGGAGCTGCAATCAAGCAACAACATTAGGAATGGTTTGGTGAGGAGAGACTACAGACAGAGAAAATCAATCGGAGGGTATTCACTAGTTCAAGCAAAAGAAGGAAGTAGGAGTTGAGACCCAGAGGGAAACATAAGTGGAAGCAGAGTAGGGTGAATGTCAACTCCACCTGTGAAGGCAGGAAAGGGAGCCATTTGCCAAGTAAGGAAATGAGAAATGAGTGAGTAGGAGGATGGTGGTTGCATTCAGATAAACAGGAAACAAGAAGGAGAAGTAGGTTTTGGTAAAACAAACAAACAAACAAAAAAGTTTAACTTGACACATTTTTATTTGATGTGTAAACAGATCTTGCTGGCACCAAGAAATTGGAAATACACGATGAGCTGCTAGGTAGGTGACAGCTGTACAGGGGTATGCACTACAAAGTGAGATTTGCATTGGTCTTTGTTATCTGAATGCTTATCCATTAATCTTAATTAATTTAACAAATTTGTTGTGCATGCCTGCTACGTTCCAAGCATTTTGCTGGATGTCAGAGGCACTGCCCTAAACACTGTTTAAAACATGAGAAATGTGTAGTAAAACTCTACATTTCATTAATTATCAAAAAAGAATAGACTTGTTAAAATACTTTTCATGTGTGGTTTTCCAAGCAAGCACTTCCTATGGAGAAATGTTTTTAGACCTGTAGCGTATTTTCTAGCAAAACTAAAGAAAAAAGAAGCATCTGTGAATATTTATGCTTTCATATTTGAGTCAGTTCTTCCTATACTTTCTATGCATTCATGTATCATTGGAATTATAGTGTTGTGAATTTAGGGGCAGAACTCGGATATTATTTTCTAAAACATTTTATATTTCAACAGTCTTAAATTTTGCAAAAGATATGTTTTGTCTTTGAACTTAAAAAAATACTTAATATGAAGTAATCCTTATGACTTCTCTAAATCATGTGTCTGCCAGTATCATCCTGAGGTGTAATGAAATTCATTAATAACACAAACAAGGGCACCAGTGAAACACGTCATTTTTTTTTTTTTTTTTTTTTTTTTTT
>NW_007255728.1:287638-390862 GCF_000164805.1 Carlito syrichta | reverse complement strand
GATTTATTGTAGAAATGAGGTCTTGCCAAGTTGCCCAGGCGGGTCTCGAACCTGCAGGCTCAGGCAATCTACTCACCTCAGCCTCCCAAAGCGCAGAGTTACAGGCTGAGCCACCGAGCCCGGCCGTCATATTTTTTTAAAGAAGATAAATCAAGCACTTTGGTTACCTCAAACATTAATTTCAACAGAAAAGAATGAATCATCTCAGATGCTACAAATAATCTGAAATTTGTTTCATTTCAAAACTCTTAAAATAAGCTTGGCCCTATCTGCCTAGAACCCAAAGAAATTTTTAAAAAGAGATCTAAGGGAGATTAAATAGTAATCTCACCAAAAAAAAAAGTTCTATCTAAATTTTAAATGTGCTCACCACATTTGATTCTGGCCAGTGCTTGGCTTATTTAGTCTATTAAAATGGAGCATAGTAGAAAGAAACGGGTAATAAAAAGAGGGAAAGCTTTGAATTGGTAAGAAAGAAAGGCAAGATTTGGGAATATTTTGTTTGAAAATTCCTACTTTTCCTGACCTTTGGAAGAGATTTGCCAAATTACATAATCATTGCTGATAAAATGAATCCAAACTACAAAGTATAGTTTATCCATTAGGAAGCAAAACTGGTCTAATTATATTAACTTGTCCAAAAGAGTTTTGACCTTCCACCTCAGCCTTCCAAGTAGCTGGAACCACAGGGAAAAAAAAAAAAGAGTTTTTACGAAGCCTATTGAAAGAATTTTTTAGTTCAAAAACATAAGAAATGAATTTTTATAAACCAGGTTCCTCATGAGCAGCATTATTGACATTTTGGGCTCAATAATTATGTTGTGGGGGACTGTCCTATGCATTGTGGAATGTTGAGTGGTATCCCTGGTATTAGAGGCCAATAGTGCACACCCACACACCAATTTTGACAACAAAAATGGATCTAGCATTGCCAAATGACTCCTGGGAATGGGGGTCACAAAATCATCCCTGGTTCAGAGCTACTGTTATAAAGGAATGAATGCTCTCTTCAACCATATGCCCCTCTATTAATACAAATATTATGGTCATGCCAGTGATATTAATCATCCTATTAATTCTAGAACAACTCCTGTAACCCTTCTTAGTCTCAGCTTACTTGTCCGTCTCCCTGGTTCAAGCTAGCAACATCCTGAAACTCACTATCATAAATGCAATCCTAGCTGTTTCTTCCCTGCAATACTGCTTTCTATCCACTGAGCGGCATGCCTTTCACTTTGGAAAATCCATAACAATATCTATTTTATTGTATTTTTCATTAATACATAATATTTATACATATACATGTGACATTTTGATATGTGCGTATATGCTATAACCAAATCCGAGTATTTAGGATATTCATTATCTTGAACATTTATCATTTTTTGTATTGGTAACATTTCAAATGTTCTCTTCTAGCTATTTTGAAATATAGTTATATATTGTTATTAGCTATAGTCACCCTACTGTGCTATTGAGTTTTTTTAAAGGACCGTAAATCATCCATGATTAGGAAGTTTCATATTAAAGAGACCAATTGCACTTCTAAACTTTAGGGATTTTCATTCTAAAGTTACTTTGATAGGCACTTGATATTCACACTATATCAAGTTATATTATAGTAATAGATAACATTTAGGACAAAATATGTATAATTTGAGTTCAACCTTTTTAATGTTCAGAATTATCAAGGAGAATTAACTAGAGAGCACAAATTGCCCTCAAAATACTCCCTAAATTCAGTCAATACATGAGACTTAAGTGATAAACCAGTTCAAATATACACTCAACTCTTTAGACTCAGCATGTATCTAATAATAGTGCCTTTGATATTGTGTCTTGGAAAATCTGACTTGGCTCATTTATTTCTTGCACTGGAAACTGAAATCCTTTTCTATAAATGTCATACATACCTCTAATATAAACTGTTAAACTAAAAATGTCTTCCATGGAAAACAAGTACAAATTTACAGATTAAACACCTGATATTATTAAAGGAATATCTCTAATTTTCATCAATGTAGAGACTGCCAAAATTGCAGTCACCTACCAATGCCAAAGCTGCCAATAGTCTGTGGTCTTCAGTACTCAAGTTACAATTAATCTCTGTTGAAGAGTAACAGGCACCATTATATCACAGAATAGCTGGTCTCAGTGGCTCAGCCTGTAATCACAGCACTTTGGGAGGCTGAAGTGAATGGATTGTCTGAGCCTGCGGGTTCGAAACCAGCCCGGGCAACTTGACAAGACCCCATCTCTACAATAAAAATAAAATAAAATAAATCACAGAACAATAGAATTTGGAAGTTGAATGGATCCTTTAAAAAAAAAAAAGGTACCTTGGAATATAAGTAATAGAAAACTGTTCTGGGCGGCTTAAGTGAAGAATTTACTGTAAAGCTACTAGGAAATCTCATGAAAACCAAGAAAAGTTGAGCAGTCAAGACCTAAGAAGAGCAAGAAGCAGAGCATTTCTGGGGCCAGCAGCAGCAAGTAAGTGTAAGATTCTCAGTCAATGATGAGACTCAGTGCTAGCATCCCTTAGCCTCTGGGTTCCCCTATTCAGTATTGCCACAAGAGAACGCCTGCCCTAGGCTGGGGCAGATATCCTCTTCTGGTTACTGAACTCTGATGGGAGGGGAGGCTGGATCACGTGGTTCAGATTTGAAGCTTTCCTACTTACTAGAGGCAATCTCCTGATAAAGGAGGGAGCCTGCCATGCTCGGTGGCTCGGCCTGTAATCCCGCGCATTGGGAGGCTGAGGTGAGTGGATTGCCTGAGCCCGCGGGTTCCACACCCGCCTTGGGCAACTTGGAGAGACCTCATCTCTACAATAAATCAAAAAATCAACCGGGCATGGTAGCACGTCCCTGTAATTCTGGCTACTCGGAAGGCGGAGGCAGAAGGATCGCAGGAGCCCAGCGGGTCGAGGCTGCAGTGGCCGGGAGCGGCCACTGCACTCCAATCTGGGCGACAGAGTGAGACTCCAACTCAAAAAATAAAATAAAAATAAAGGAGGGAGCCAGGCAGTCATCCCAAAAGATGTCTATTTTTTTTTAACCCACTTATTTTAAAGTAGGAAACTAAGTGCTAGAGAGGTCACAAAGGCAGTGACAGACTAGAATTTGTCATTATTCTGTTATAGTCAATCTCCCCTAAATACTCCTACTGGGTTTTCTCTTGTCCCACAGAACCCTAATACTTCCAAAGTTTTCCATTATTGACAGATCCAGCACCCTACAGCAGTGAAAAGGCCACCTGTCAGAAGAGAGCCAGGAAGACTAATGAGCAATCATTAGTAACCCCTTCCTATCCTTTAACAGTATTTCAGCAAATCTGATTGCTTTCTCATAATTTACAATAGTAAAAAAATAAAATAAAGAACAAAAAGTTAAATCCAATTAAAATGTCAATCTTGGCAGGGTGTACTGGCTCATGCCTGTAATCCCAATATTTTGGGAGGTTGAGGTGGGGGTATCACTTGGGCCCAGGAGTTTGAGATCAGCCTGGGCCACATAGCAAGACACCATCTCTACAAAAAATAAAAAAATTAGCTGGGCACAGTTGCATGTGCCTGTAGTCCCAGTTACTTGGGAGGCTGAGGATCACCTGAGCCAAGGAGTTTGAGGCTGCATGAGCCATGATCATGCCACAACATTCCAGTCTGGGTGACAGAGTGAGACTCCAAAGCAAAAAATAAGTCAATCTTACATCCAATTTGGAACTTCTTCCCTCCCATCAGCTCCAGTCTTCCTGCCACAGATACTTTGAATGGAGACCATGTAGTCCTTCAACCTTTCTTCATCTGCCCCTTCCATCTTCTATATCTTCTAGGGTCAGGGTAGTGAAGAGGTGAATTTTTTAAAAAATTCTAGTTGGCAAGTGTAGGTTATAGTTTTGGTTTTGTCTTGGTTATTGACATTCTTCTTTATAGCAGGCTCTCGTGGGGTACCTTTGTGGGTTCCCCAATGATACTATGATCGCCACATGGCAAGGTTTCCAGACATCTACAGTTATGGCAGAAACTATCAGATGACTGACCCAATACACACACCCAACTTTGTGCATTGGGTTAAAACCTTAGCTACGATTTTTTTCAGCTTCTCAGCAAGGAGTGGCCATGGGTTACAACACTGGCAAATAAAAAAACTTCAGGGGAAGTCTGTTGACATGCTTCTGAAAACAACATGAAAAAGAACAAAGTTTGGGGACTGATACCATCCATCCTCAAGATTTACCATAAAGCTACGGTGGTAATCAAGACAGTGTGATATTGGTTTAAGAAATAATAGAAAAATAGGCTGGGCTCGGTGGCTCAGCCTGTAATCCCGCGCTTTGGGAGGCCGAGGAGAGTGGATTGCCTGGGCCCACGGGTTCGAGACCCACCTGGGCAACTTGGCGAGACTTCATCTCTACAATAAATCAAAAAAATTAGCCAGACGTGGTAGCGCATGCTTGTAGTTCCAGCTACTTGGAAGGCTGAGGCGGAAGGATCGCCGGAGCCCAGCAGGTCGAGGCTGTGGTGACCAGGAGCGTGCCACTGCACTCCAGTCTGGGTGACAGAGTGAGACTTCAACTCAAAAAAAAAAAAGAAAATAATAATAATAGAAAAATAGATCAATGAGAAAATGTGGTTTCCCTTATAAAAAGGAACCTATATGCCTTAAACATTGGTCCCTCCCCTTGTCTTTCTGCCTTAAGATGGAGCAGTCATCTCAGGACCATAGGAGAAAATACCAGGTAACCAAAGTTATCAGCTGTCTCACTCAGACTTCCTGTTATATTTTAAAAAATAATAATTCTCTATCTGAGACTCAGTTGTCTTGGACGAAGGAATACCTCCTTCCTCGTAGAGGAATGGAAAAGCAGAGCATCTAAAACTCCCTGAATTCCCTTCCATGAATTTCCCTTTAAATATTTGACCTCCAGAGTGGAGTTCTCTGGGTCAGTTTTTATCTTCTATTAAGTCCCACGTAAATAGCCTAGATTCTCTTTTTTGAATATAGAAGTAACACTTATTTTTCCAATGGAATTTTTGAGATAATAGGTCCCAATTAACATCTTGTTATACCAGAAGACAGGAAAAGGAGAAAAATTAGAAAATGAGGTGAATGAGAGAGATTTGAAAGAAAATGCATGGGCTGGGTGTGGTGGCTCACAGTTATAATCTCAGCATTTTGGGAGACCAAAGTAGGAAGATCACTTGAGCCTAGGAGTTCAAGATCAACCTGGGCAACATAGCAAGATCTCATCTCTATTCTAAAAGGAGGGAAGGAGAGCTGGGCTCTGTGGCTCAGCCTGTAATCCCGCGCCTTTGGGAGGCTGAGGTGAGTGAATTGCCTGAGCCCGCGGGTTCGAGACCCGCCTGGGCAGTGAGACCTCATCTCTACAATAAATCAAAAAATCAGCTGGGTGTGGTGGCACATGCCTGCAATTCCGGCTACTCGGAAGGCTGAGGCGGAAGGATCGCCAGAGCCCAGCAGGCCGAGGCTGCGGTGGCCGGGAGCGGCCACTGCACTCCAGTCTGGGCGACAGAGTGAGACTCCAATTCAAAAAAAAAAAAAAAAGGAGGGAAGGAAGGAAGGATGGAAAGAAGGAAAGAAGGAAGGAAAGAAGGAAATGCACATGGCTTTGGCTAGGAATCCACAAAATGCAGTGATCTGTGTAGATGGGTTGATTAAACCCATCTTTGTGAAAACAGTGATATCTGCCAAAGATGAACATATACAGATCCCAAGACCCAGCAATACCATTCCTAAAGGTACACTAGCAATGAGAATATAATGTGTACTTGATATTTGGACCAAAAAAAGAATCCTACCTACATCTTCATAAATGTGTCCAAATACTACAGCATGAATGGTCAGGAGGGTCCATAAATACAGAGATAGCAAATGCAGTTGCAGGTAAGTTAACAATAGCAGAGGGAAATCGTTCCAATGTACGCCACTGTTTCCATGTTACAATTGACAATAAATACCTCATTGGTTGAGCCCAAAGTTGTCTAGTTTTCATGCAGAATGTGTCTCCCTTACATATCTTTCAGATCTATGTTAAAATAAATATTCAGTTAGTGGAATTGTGTATGTATAGATGGATAGACTGTATAGTCCAAAGAATGCTTCAATCATTGTATGTTCTTTAAATAACTGTAAATCATTAGCAAAAACATGGAACCAACCGTGTTGCCCATCGAAGCTGGACTAGATTTAAAAAATGTGGTACATATATACAACAGAATATTATGCAGCCATAAAGAAGGACAAATATGTGGACTTTGCAGCAACTTGGATGGATTTGGAGTTGATCATACTCAGTGATTTATCACAGAAACAAGGAACAGAGTTCCATATGTTCTCACTCATAAATGGACCTTAAACAATTATAATGCTATAAGAAAGCCATTGGCAGTAGTGGGAAACTGTCAGGGGAGGAGGGGTGGGATTGGCAGTTGAGGGAAACTGCTAGGGGAGGGAGGGGGCACACCTCATCAACAAGGGTACCTGCATGATCAATGTTTATATACCTAACCCTGAAATGTACCCCACATCTTTATAATAAAAATTAAATAAATAAATAACTGTAAATCCTGTAGGATGTAAAATCTGTAAAGTATATCAGTAAAATGTTAAAATGATAATAAAATTTATCAGTATGTTGTTTATTATCCATGAAGACAAATAGTCATAATAAGTTTCTTTAGTACCAAAAAAAGCTAAGGAGAATATTTTTAATAACAGCAGAACTTTTCATAGGTATTGTGATTATCTAAGAAGAGCATGGCATCCCAGAGTAATTTAACCTTGAAAACCAAATTTTATCCCCTCCAAGCAGTTCATGAAACTGGAAATTCATCTTGGAGAACCCTATATAAAGTTTTTTTTCTTATCTCCAATACTTCAACTGAACTATCAAGTTATTTATAGTGTTCATTCACTCAATAAATATAGGTCTCATCTGTCAGATGGGACCCCTTCAATCATGAGAGCACAAGCTTTTCCTCTGCCTTTTTAGCTACTTTTGTGCAGAATTAACCAGCCCCTAGTAGCATATCACATTACATTCTTTATTATACCAAGGAGTATTTGGGAAACTTTCTCATATTGGGAAGCAATGTAGCATAGTGGAATATAGAACATACAGTCCTAGAGTCAGTCATTGTACTCATTGTGTAACCTCACAGAAGGTAGCGGCTAAACCTCTATAAGACTGTGGTTTCATCTTTAACATAGGAATAGCAGTACTTACTTCACAGTGTTGTTTTCAAAATTAAAAGATTAAGCATATAAATTGCTTAGAACAAGTGCCTGCCACATGGCGAATGCTTGATAAATCTTAACTACTCTTCTTCCATGATAACCAGGTCTCTTAGAAGAAACTTGTAGATTATTTTCCCATTACTTTCTTAACTACTAACATCATAAGAATTATATTGATTTTAGAGGCTCAGTTTTTAAGAGTGCAGATGCTGAATCCTGGCTCACTTGCTGGTTGAAATACTTTGGGCATGTTTCTCTGTTCCTGTTTTCTCATTCCTAAAATGGCAAAAATATTACTCTGAACCTTATGAGAGGGGACCCAAAAAAATGGAAATTATTTATTTAAAATTGTGCATTTATTCTTACATGTTTAACTTCAGTCACCTTCAAAGTACACTTCATTTGATTCAATACACCTATCGGGACACTTTTTCCATTGCTCAAAACAGTTTTTGAACTTGTCAGTTTTGATCCTTTTAGTGCTTCTGTCGTTTTTTTGCTTGAGATTGGGTGAATAGGGCGAGTAGGGCATAGAGGGTCACATCATTTTTGGTCAAAAACTGCTGAACTCAACACAGTATGGGCAGGTGTGCTCATAAATCATCCATCATGAAATGTGGTACATATACACCATGGAATATTACACAGCCATAAATAAGAACAAAATTATGAACTTTGCAACAACCTGAATGGAGTCTATAATACTGAGTGATCTTTCACAGAAACAAAGAACCGAGTATCACATGTTCTTACTCATAAGCGAACCTTGAACAACTATCGGTAATACTCTAAGAAAGAGATTGGTAGTAATGGGAAACTGCCAGGAGAGGGAGGAGGTGGGATTGGCAGTAGTGGGAAACTTGCAGGGGAGGGGCGGGGCACACCTCATCAACAAGGGTACTTGCATAGTGAACATTTGTATACCTAACCCTGAATTTTACCCCACATACTTAAAATTAAAAATTAAGAAAAAAAAGAATCTCAAAAAAAAAAAAAAAAACTGAAGCCAAGCACAGCCTCTCACAACAATGCTTGCTGGTACACTGATGGGTCCCTAGAACATTTACTTAGCAGGGGAAGCTTATACTACAAGAGGCCTGCCCTCCAATAGATAATTTTTGGTTTTTTGCAGTCTCCCCTTGTATAGTATTTTGTGAAGAATAAATATGTTAGTACATGTAAAGAGCAGTTCCTAGCATATACAAAGCCCTCATAATGTTGGTTATTATTATTCAGAATTTATTTACTCAACGTCATAAAGATTTTCTGAAAAATTTTCTTTTGTGTTAAACAGAACTCAGTGTGGACCTAATTTCATAGAAAATGTCTGCCACAAAGAAGCACTATAATTTATGTCCTAGTGTATTGACCTGTTTGACATAATTGGTAATTGAAATAATTATCAGAATTATCAATGTGCAATAAAAAAAAGTATTAGATAACAGGCTTCAGGAAGTTTAGTCAAATTGTCTGTAGCATTCCAGGACAAGGTTTGGGGATTTTTCCTTTATTCGTCTACCTTTTGGCTTTGTGGTTTGTTTTTTTATTTTTATTTCCTTCTTTTGAGTGTTATGCATAGTATTATAATGCATGCCCAAATAGAAATAATAATAATAATGCTTCCCTTAATATAGGAAGACAATGCTATTGCTTAGACTAAAACCATGTTCTTGCGTTTATCTAGAAGTTCTCTTTTCACCTTCTCTCAACTAGAAGTCCTCTATATTGAAATATACTTTTCCAAACTAGTTCAGTTCAGAAAAGTCTTTGACAGGGCCTCTGGTATGCTAAATTCACCTATGTTTGAGATGTCAGAGTAAAAAAAAGAGTTAGCCAAGACATATTCTGAATAAGGGTGGGGAATGTTCCCTACTAAATTGAGGTTAGAACAACTGTGCTGGCAGTTGTTGCAAATCCATAACCAGAAAAGAGGCTGGGGATAAAATTAGATAAAGGGATGTTGGGACTGGCTAATTAGAGTGGATGGTTGGCAAGTTTGGTCAGTCAGCTTGTAGCTGAGAGTAGGAAATCCAACCTTAGGACAGATGAGGTGCAGTCAGCTGGCCTAAGTGGAACAAAGTCAAACGTTACCAGAGCAGAAAGGTCAGGTGGGGAAAAAGTCAAGCCCATGAAACAAGAAAACACTTCAGGGGCAGGGTGTGGATGACTAGCAGTACAAAACTGCTGATAACACTGGCAGGAGACAAACAAGGAATTCCACCAGACAAGTGAAGGACTGCACTAACAGAGATTTTCTATCCAGAAGACTCTTCTCACAAAAACCCCTAACCACAAAAAAAAAAAAAATTGATAAGAAAGATTACGTTAAAATTAAGAACTTCCAGCCAGGCTCGGTGGCTCAGCCTGTAATCCGCGCTTTGGGAGGCTGAGGTGAGTGGATTGCCTAAGCCCGCGGGCTCGAGACCCGCCTGGGCAACTTGGCAAGACCTCTTCTCTACAATAAATCAAAAACTTAGCTGGGCGTGGTAGCACACGCCTGTAGTTCCAGCTACTTGGAAGGCTGAGGTGGAAGGATTGCCGGAGCCTAGCAGGTCGAGGTTGCGGTGGCCAGGAGCGGCCACTGCACTCCAGTCTGGGCAACAGAATGAGACTCCAACTCAAAAAAAAAAATAAGAACTTCCAAATACCAAAAGACACCATTAAGAGAGTAAAAAGGCAAGCACAAAATAAAAGATACTTGCTACACACACCCACACACACATGCACACATATTGCCAACAAAGGACTCTTATGCAGAAAATATAAAGAATATATATAACTCAAATAAGTAAAAGATAATTGTTTTAAAGAATGTGAAATACAAAAACTTTAACAGGTAATTCACAAAAGAGGATATCCAAATAATAAACTTATGAAGAGTTGTTCAACTTCAATAGTCATCATGAAACGGTGAATTAAAACTATGATAAGGTATGCTCTTCAAACGAACGAAAATGAGAAAGAGAGATAATACCAAGTGCTGGTGAGGATTTAAGCAGCTGGAACTCTCTCCCACTGTTGGGGAGAGTATACGTTGATACAACCACTTTTGAAAACTGATGGTATCTACTAAAGGTGAATATATACATACGCTCAGACCCACCAATTCCATTCCTACAGTGGTATATTTCACCAAAAACATGTACAGTCTGGTCCTGCCTGGGTTTTCTATTTCTGTCCCAGAAGAGGCCTGAGAGTAGCATGATGAGTTAGGGATAAGAGCCTCTCCTGAGCCGGGCTCAGTGGCTTAGCCTGTAATCCCGCACCTTTGGGAGGCTGAGGTGAGTGGGTTGCCTGAGCCTGCGGGTTCGAGACCCGCCTGGGCAGCAAGACCTCATCTCTACAATAAATTAAAAAAAAAAAAAAAAACAGCCAGGCGTGGTAGCACATGCCTGTAATTCTGGCTACTTGTAAGGCTGAGGCGAAAGGATTGCCAGAGCCCAGCAGGTCAAGGCTGCGGTGGCCAGGAGCGGCCTCTCCAGTCTGGGTGACAGAGTGAGACTCCAACTCAAAAAAAAGAGCCTCTCCTGATTCATGTTCAAGTACTCATAATCTAGTCAAAGGCATTGTTATGTCACCAGCTCAGTCAGAGGTTTCTTCTGGAAACCTGAGACATAATAGCTAAGGTATATGCAATTTCCTTAGTTCCGTATTTCCCTGGAGTCTATTTCTCAACTCCCACCCAAGAATATGAGGCTAATAACGATCCTGTCTCTCAATCCCATCCTTCCCTGAGGCTAGCTATGGGAAATAGAATCCCTCCTTCCCAAGGTGGGTCATAAAAACCAGTACTCCTTTTCCCCAAAGCCAGCCATAAAACCTAACAGTTCATCTTTTGATGCTAGTAATCTAAGGCCTTAAAAAGATCAGTTCTTCATGTCATTAACTTTTTTTCTTTAACAGTCACAGACTGAGCTACTTAAAAAGCAGTGGGGGTGGCAGACTCCAAGTCCTGCTGAGGGGCTCCTCAATTATATACCTCTACATACTACAAGGGCTTTCCTCTCCTTCCTGAAAGGGAAGTAATTTCACCAATTTCACCTAAGTAAGAGGAAGATTCTTGTCTTATTGCTTGAATAAACATATATTTTGGGCTCCAGACATGCAAATCTTATCAGGCACTTGAAGGTGCCTGTCCAGAAGCTATTACATGTCATCCTACCAGAACTCAGAGCCGATTGGCAAGGGTATCTGAAATCAGGCTTGAAATTTGTTAAGCAGCTATTCTCTACCAGCTGGTAGATCATGAGAGCCAGTGAGGATAGAGATGAGAACACATCAATTCCCCTAAAGATGTCCATTTAGGAGAAGTAAAATGGGGAATGGCTCAATAATTACAGGCAAAAAAGGATCACAACCATCACTGCCTTTATTGGACTCTTGGGAGATATTTGTGCAAAAATTACAAAAGACTAGTTCATGCATCTAATCAAGTCCATGTCTGGATAAAGAACACCTCCAGGCTTTCAGGAAACTTTGCTCTAGTGGCCCACAGACAAATGAACAAGGAGTGTATAGCATGATAAGGGTTATAATGGCAGAAAGCACAGGGAATTCTGAGAGGTCTTGGAGGCTGAGCTGCTAACCTGAACTAGAGAGGTTAAGAAAGTCTGAGAAATAGTTGACTGGCACATGCACTAGAGTCCTAACCCCATTTCGTATACCACAATCTTTTGTCTGCCTTCCCTGGATTTGAAGCAAGGAATTTTTCAAGAGGTTTTAGTCAATCACATGGCAGCAAATTAGGCCACTAAATAGTGAAAGTTCTCCTACATCTTAATTCACAGTGTGCCCAGCTTCCAGAAAAAGAAGAGACTCTGCAGTTTACCAGGACTCTGATCTCCCAAGTCTTCTGCAGGTTTCCTTTGGCCCGCTGAAGTTTTACAGACAATCACTGACATGAGGAAGATTGGTTAAGAGGAGAAAAGGCATACAAATTAATTCAATGTGTATATGTGGGAACCTTCAGAATGAAGACCCAAAGACATGGGGGAAATTGTCTATTTGTATGCTTCAGTTCAACTAAGTATGGATAGTCATGGACAAAAAAAAAGTATGATCTAATTCTAATTGATTGAGTGGGGAAAGACAGCACCTGACAGGTCTGTCTGTCTAGACTCCTCTCGACTTCTTTGAGCAGGCATTCTTTCTTTTCTTCTAGGTATCGGGCAGGTCTTTTTTGAAATGGGGTCTTATGACCTTCAGTTAAACACGGTAGGTCAGGTAATTTTTTATGACCAGTTTTTACACAGAAAGAGATATATTTAGAGTAATAGTTTTAGGTTTTATGACTAGCTTTGGGGAAATGGGGTGCTGGCTCTTATGACCCACCTTGGGATAAAGGGATTCTGGTTTCCATAGCTTGCCACAGGGAAGGATGGGACTGAGAGACCAGGAGGGCAAGGGTTGGTCAAAGAACCACTTTTACTTCCCAGACTGCTTCTGATGCCTTCATTTTGGGGTATTGTTCTATAAGCCAAACATTTTTAACAGCTGTCTCCTAAAATTCCAAATCCAAGTCCATGAACTGATGCAACAATTTCTGGTTAAAGTAGGTGGAAGAACATTTGTCCTGAGGCAAGGTGGCCACAATTTGGTGAACTATTCCATGGAGCAGTCTACTTCTCAGGCTTTTGTTTGTATATCTAACCACAGAAGAGTGGACCCAAGCACCCCATACATGGCCTCCCCCGGCATCATATTAGAAACTCTCTGAGGCTCATTTCTATATCCATTAGTACATCACGGGGTCCCTAATCTTTGACATGTGCATCTACCAAAGACTAGGCTCAGAAAGCAGATAATATTTTATCTTCTACAGAATAGTGAAAAGCTCAAGGACTCCCAGGAGTATCAGGGTAATTGCAGGGGTTAGTGGGTAGGAATTGGGAGTTGGGGAAATGATCAAAGAGTAAAACTGAAAACCTGCTGCAACAGCTCAGACATGTGGCATCTTCCCACATTTACCTTCCTGCAAAGTCCAAAGACCAGCCAATATTTGGACTGGACAATTAGCATAGAGTTGGAGGAAAGAATGCCATAGTGGGAAGCTAGTATCACATACCAGTCCAGAGCATGGAGTCCTTGTGATTAATGAAGGACAGTCACAGAGATGATACCCATGTCTTTCTAAGAAGCCCCAGCAAACCAAACCACTGGATCTGGTAACCATCTGGTCTTTTCTGTTTGTTAACTTTCTCTGGCTTTAATCCCAGATGTGACAATGAACTTTGATTCTTACGTTGCATTTGCATTTGGTAATTTCCATTGTGCTACCCTAGAAACTGATCCTAGGCAAAACACCCAAAGCTATTTGGACTTGTTTTTTGGCATGTTGCCCATTCTAGCTTGATATATAACTCCTTTCCCATTATTTGTTTTGTCTGCAGTACGCTAACAGTAGCAATCTTTAGAGACGGCACTCTGCAGAATAACTGGTGTGAGGAAGATCATTCACTTCATGTTCTACATTCAAGGATCAGCTGGATTCTGGCTTTGGGGCATGCTGGAGTCTAAACAACATATGGGGAGAAAGTCTGCCAGAATGAATTCAGTATTACATATTCTAGTATAATAATAACGTTTATTAGTAGTTTTTATGAAACTAACCTTATACAATACAAGCATTTTCTATTCATCAGGTTTTTTTTTTTAATATTAGAAAGATTTTCTTAACCTTATAAGTTAAAAGAGAAGTCTATATCATCACAGTTTTCATAAAGAAGTCATCTTTTTCACAGGGCTAGGTCTGTGATAATTGATTTGAATAAAGTCAAGGCACGTCTACACTAGCCCTTAGCACTTAATTCATTATGAGAATCTGACAAAATAATGTGATGGAGCACAAAAATCTGATAGGGCAAAATTATATCGGAAAAAAAAAAGTCATCACAACAAATTTAACACGAAGGTTAAGGTGTTTAGACATTCATTATTGCTTAAATTGCTTGTACAAAAAAAGTCTAAAATTAATCTATAGTAGTCAACCATCTAAGGAAATTAATTTAAAATTAATAATGGATTGATAGCAGAGTAGGGTGACTATAGTTAACAAAAACATATCCTGCTGGAGTAATAGACACCCTAAGTACCCTGACTTGATCACTATGAATTATATATGTAATAAAATTTCTGGCCGGGCTCAGTGGCTCAGCCTGTAATCCTGCGCTTTGGGAGGCCGAGGTGAGTGAATTGCCTGAGCCCGTGGGTTTGAGACCCGCCTGGGCAACTTGGCTCTACAATAAATCAAAAAAATTAGCCGGGTATGGTAGCGCGCGCCCGTAGTTCCAGCTACTTGGAAAGCTGAGGCGGAAGGATCTCTGGATCCCAGCAGTCAAGGTTGCAGTGGCCAGGAATGGTCACTGCACTCCAGCCTGGGCGACAAAGTGAGACTCCAACTCAAAAATAAATAAATAAATAAATAAATAAATAAATAAATAAAACTACTAGTGGAAATTTTTCAGTCAAAAAGTTATCCTAAATCAATTGTAAGTTGAATAAGGATATCTCAATGTTAAGAAATTATTTACCTAAATTCATCTGAAATGTTTAACCTCTATCCCTCTGCCCTTCTGTTCCTTGTCCCAGCCATGTTCTGAGGCTGTGACAGTATAAGAACGCTCTTTAGCTTTAAAAGTGGGAAGGGGCAGGAATGAGAGCAGAAATGAAACAAGCCTAACTTTTGATGGAAACTGATTATTGCTGCATATGTGTTGCTGCCTGTTCGGGCCATTTTAGGGGTGGAGGGGAGGGAAGTGTAGTGAAGTGAGCAACTGACTGAGAAGGCCTCAATCATTCATTAATTTCAGGATAGTCAATCTTTTCAGGCCCGTAAATGAACTGTGAATTACAAGAGTCTCTCAGTTCAGAGAAAGGAACTCAGAGATCCCAGAGGGAATGAGGGCTCTGGAATAAAAGAAAGATATGTTTCTCTGCAAGCTGTGACAGAGACAGGTGTGTGGCAGACAATCTCCAGGGAAGATGTCTCCAACTGCTGGAGCTTCATCACCCAAGAGTATAACCAGCTTAGAAACCAATTAGCAAAAGTGCTGAGTGCCAACCAGTTAGGGAAGCAAGATTCTGACGAGGAAGAGGGTCCAACCCCAGAATGGATGAGTGGCATCTATTCAGGGAGCATTGATTGATGTCTTGACCAAGAGAAGAAGACACTGGATGGTATAAATGCACATGAATAGAAACAGGAAATTTCAGGGCTAAAAGTGAGCTGAGGTTTATCAAAAGCACTTGTCTAGGTTATTCCAGTTGAATAATTTCACTTACCGATTTGAAAATTCAATTCGTTTTCCAACTTCACAACGCATGAAGTATTTTTAAAGACTATTAGTGCAAAATTTTAACATTTTTTGTACAGTCCTACTCATGCATGAGAACAGGCTGGTTGACCATGTAGGGTCCACTCCGGCCTTATGAGATGCTGGAAGTAGGGCAGGCAACACCAGATTCAGAATCAGAAGTCCAATTGTTAACCGGAGTATTCTTCTTGGAGGAGCCATTTTAATATCTCTAAGTCTGTTTCAACACTTGAAGACACCAGTTGTACTTATCGCACAGTCTATTATGAAGATCACATAACATACTTATGTTACATATTTTGAGAAAACATTAAACATTGTATGAACATAGGTTATGCTTTAAAAAATCATCTATGGAAGACTGGAAGCGACTAGCAAAGTCAGTCAACATGTGGCAGAAAGAATAGAGAAATGAAGAATTGCAATCACTTCACAGAGGTGTTTTCTAATTTTTGTACCTAGAATATTTTTCCTCGTCAGCATATAAATTCTTAAGGGCGAGAACAAAGTCTGAGACAACATTGTGTATCCTATGGTAACAAGTGTAGTCCTTAATGGGTAGTAGATGCCAAAAAATAAATAATTGTTGGATTGTACCGCCTGGCTTCAGCTTCCAAATTTATGTATTGATTCTCCAAGAGGGTGAAAGTGAGTAAATCGGGAAGAGGAAAAAGAAGAGCCTTACTTTATAACAGGGAAACACAGCATTGCCATTGTGGTCCTTATTGTGTCTTCCCTGTGCTGCCTTTTCTGTTCTGAACATAGGCTGCTCCTGGGCACTCTAAATTGTCAAGAGCTCTGTAGGCTTCCCAGAGGAGCAGCTTTGTGTGGCTAAACACAGGACACACATTCTTTTTGCGCTTTTTGGGGGGTAGGTTTACTGACAAAGTCATTGTCCCTCTCTTCCTGGCCTCAGCCCTCTGCAGATCTAGTTATGCTGCTTAGGTTCATGAAGTACAAATTAGCATAATCCGATTAGATTCGCTGCTGAGGGGCGTCTTTGGTCTGAAAAGCAGAGAAAAGAAAAGTGTCTCACAAAGAGGGGAGCCTGGAGGATGGAAGGGGAGGAGCGACAACTGCTCCTGTGGTGTTGGCCTGAAAGCTTGCACCTGCACAAGCCCTCTTGTAAATAAGGACTCTTAGATGGTATTAAACAGGGGACTGAGGAGTCCGGGGGAGCTCGGGGAGGTAAGCATAGGCAAGAGCAAGGCAAGACAGCAGCTCTGCATCCCATTAATTGATTTATCTGGATCGGCAAAGCGGGGGTTGCTGACAGAAGAGAATGTCCGTTTGATGCCTACTCAGCACTGAGAGTGGGTCAGCCCCATAATCTGGTCTATCGAGATAACATTTTAGAATCTCTGCAAGAGACTGATAAGGGGTTTACTTGTAGGGAACGAAGTCTATTGGATGTTTGGTTTCAGTACTTTCTGAATTGGACTTCTGTATCTTTCCTTTATTTCTGGCAAAGAAAAAGCTAGGCGACGGTAGTTGTTTTAGGCCTTTGAGTAACGTGTACTTAAAATCACAAAAGAGAAACCCAACAATCTACTTGTTAGAATAGGTGAAGTTGGGAAATTTTTTACAGAGTGCACTTTTCTCTGCTATAGGCAGTCTATGGGTGTAATTGAAGTTTTTATTATTTTGAAAAATAAGTAAAGGGACTCTGTGGGAAAGTAAATGTTGAGTTTGAAGCAAGCGATTTCCCATTCTTAGTAGAAGAAAGACCTTTTCCCCTTTGTAAACACGAAGGCATCCTGAGATGCAGAAGTCCCTGCACTTACTGGGGACTGAGCACTATATGACCAGTTTCCATAATTCTTAGAGAACATCTCAATGTGTCTACCTCTATGAGACAAAAAAGAAGTCTCAGGTTAGGCCTGACCTGTGACGTGATTTATATCTGAAGTCAGGAGCAGAAGAAAAGGAATCGTCTCCAGGTAGAGGCGGCTTGTTTCTGTTGAGATATATTCCTAAGTATCATTCAACGTAGTTTAAATGCTAGGAGCAATACTCAGGCCATCACTTCTTTTGGATAATTTTTCCTTTACCAAAGAATTCTGGATAGAAAACCCAGATCACCAACCAAATTACTCTCACTCTTTCTTTATTTCAATTATTGCCTGCCTACAATGAGCATTTCTTTCACAGGAGGTTTCTTTCTTGAGGCAGAAGAACATATAAAAGAAATTTGGCCTTTGCTAAAGCAGGCCAGGGTTCAGCACCTGCCTCGCTGTTTGTTAACTGTACAGTCTCAAATCTGTCGCTTATACTCTTTTTTTTTTTTGATTTGGAGTCTCACTCTGTCGCCCAGACTGGAGTGCAGTGGCTGCTCCTGGCCACCACAGCCTCGACCTGCTGGGCTCTGGTGATCCTTCCGCCTCAGCCTTCAAGGTAGCCGGAATTATTACAGGCATGCGCTACCACACCCGGCTGATTTTTTGATTTATTGTTCAGATGAAGTCTCGCTGCCAGGCGGGTCTCGAACCCGCGGGCTCAGGCAATCCACTCACCTCAGCCTCCCAAAGGCGCGGCATTACAGGCTGAGCCACCGAGCCCGGCTGCTTATACGCTTTGAAGCCATAATTTCCTCAGACTGTAAGCTGGAGCAAATGTTTCCATCAAATGGTTGTTACAAGAACTAAATACGGGCTGGATGCAGTGGCTCATGCCTGTAATCCCAGCACTTTGGGAGACCAAGGTGACAGGATTGCCTGAGTCCAGGGGTTTGATACCATTGTGAACAACTTAGCAAGACCTCGTCTCTACAATAAATTAAAAAATAAAGTAAAATAAAATTTAATCAGGCATGGTACCACGTGTCTGCGGTTCACCTGGAAGACTGAGGTGGAAGGATTGCCTGAGCCCAGTAGGTCGAGGCTGTGGTGGCAGTGAGTGTGCCACTATACTCCAGCCTAGGTGACAGAGTGAGACTCTGACTCAAAAAAAAAATAAAATTAAGTGTGGCATTTATAAACTTTCTGGTACATAATAAGCACACAATGAATATCATTGAATATCAACACTTCCTTGAAGTATATATACATTGACTCCTTCTTCAGCCGAAACTTGCCATATTCCAACATGTTTATGTCATGCACCCAAGTAGTTATACCATGATACTCAAGCAGAGGACAAGAGTTTTCTAGTCCCAAGATATGTCTTTTCTCTGTTTTCTCTCCCTGCCATTTTACCTGTAAATCCAGCCTACTCTGTTTCTGTGACAGAGCATCTTTCTTCCTGGAGACTAGAGCCATATAGCCTCTTGGAGAAGGACAAAGGAGATAGTGCAAGGTTGTTTTCAGAAGCTCTGGAGCCTTGAGAAGAAATTTACTGAGGGAAGGCAGGTAGGAAAATAATTCCTATCTGCTGGAAGCCAAGGTGAGCATGCAGAACACCTTAAGTGTGGGATGGGGATCTGGAGATCTCATATAAGAAGCAGCTGATGGAAGAAGCAGCTGATGGTAAGAAGCAGCTGATGGAAGGCCTGAGAAGCTTATTAGCTCTGACAGCCCATATCTACCTCAGGCTGCACGTGGGAACATTGAATTTTTTTTTAAATAAAGATGTGGGGTACAATTCAAGGTTAGGTATACAAACATTGATTATGCAGGTACACTTGTTGATGAGGTATGCTCCTCCCTCCCTTAGCAGTTTCCCTCAACTGCCAATCCCACCCCTCCTTCCCTGACAGTTTCCCACTAGGAATTCCCAGTTTTCCAATCCCTTTCCTATAGTACCATAATAATTGCTCAAGGTCTGCATATGTGTGAAAACATATAGTACTCTGTTCTTTGTTTCTGTGACAAATCACTGAGTATGATCAACTCTAAATCCATCCAAGTTGCTGCGAAGTCCATATGTTTGTTCTTCTTTATGGATGCATAATATTCCACTGTGTATATGTTACACATTTTCTTTATCCAGTTCAGCTTCAATAGGCAACATGGTTCCATGTTTTTGCTATTGTGAATAGAGCTGCAACAAACGTATGTGTACAGGTATCTTTTTTTATAGAATGATTTGAGTTCCTCCAGTTATATTCCCAACAGGGGAATTGCTGGGTCATATGGAAGGTCAATTTCTAGAGACATTGCATTTCATGCAGCCTCTGACATAGACAGAGTGGTTGAATGGCATACAAGGAAGAGGGGCAAGGCGTTCTTAGACAAAGTGTTCTGCATATGTCAATTAATTTTGTGCCTTCCCTCATAGATTTTAATAAAGCTTCTTTTGAAAAAAACTTAACTTTTTCTTAGATATTTTTATGTCATGGTCAAGATATAAATGAAAATACAGTTATATCATGACCAAGTAAGATTTATCCAGACAATACAAGGAAATATATTAGTATTATATATCTCACATTGGTCTCAATATATAGCAAGAAAACTTTTGTCAACATTTATTACCTGGTCCTTATTTGCTGAGGGTGGTAATAAAAACTCTGCCCTGCTTTTTGCCCTGGGATGCTGACCTGTACACTCCTCAGTCTCAGTCACGCTGGCCTCCCTGCCCTCTGACATTCAGTCGGGTTTGGCCAATGGAAGGTAATGGGAGAATAGAAGGTGGGAGGAGAAAAAGAGGTCAAGGTATTTTTCCCCTTGGCCCCATGCCTACAACCACAGCTCCTGTCAAGCAGCCCCTCTGCCATGGCCACACTCTTCCTAGGTTCTAATAACATTGGGGATACCAGGGGGTTGCAGGAGACATGAACCTCAACTTTACCCAGCCATTCAATTCTGGGGTCCCACCTTCTGAACAGTTGTTCATCTGAACCTTTATTTTTTGTGTTGTTTCCTTCCTTTTGTGGATACTTATTTTTCTTTCAGTTTAGGGATGTGTGTCCTCTTAGCTCAGTCAACTAAGGGTCAGGGTCTAGGGTGTTAATCCATTGCACACCTGGTGGGCCATTAGGTCCACTGGGGTTGTTTCCAGTGTTTTGGTGACACTAATGCTGCTGCAAAGAATAACCTTGAACACAGGGAATTTCCCAAGTTTAGAGTACATCTGTAGGATGAGTACCGGCATCAGCATTATCAGAGTTCCAGGGAGCATGTTTTTGAAACTTCTCCTTTTCAAAGCCAAATTTAGAATGTGGTGAAGGAGCAGTCTTTTTCAATTTGAATTTTACTTTAAATATGTAATTTTTTACCTTCTCAATAAATCTTTCTTATTATAAGAGAGGGGATGTTCAACATTCCCCATCTCCCATTTTTTTTGCATCAGAAACCTCAAACATAGGGTTTCACTGCAAGATTTTGAGGTGAATCCAAAAGTATAAAACCTTTGGAGTAAAGGAAGCCTTTCTAACTATGACTTAGAATCCAGAACCATAAAATTGATGAATTGTACTACATTAAAATTAAGTTCATATAAAGGCAAACACACACCATAAAAAAGTCATATGACAAATGAAATATTGGTAGGAAATATTTGCAACCCACATTACAGGAAAAGAGTTGGTTTCTTTCACATATAAAAAGCTTTTAGAAAGTGAGATGAAAAATACCAACAGCCCAAAAGAAAAAAAAGGTAAAAGACATCTAAGACAGTCAACAGAAACAGAAATATAAATGATCCACAAACATAGTCTGTCAGCTTCACTCATAAAAAGAAAATTGCAAATTAAAACCACATTGAGATAACATTTTCACCTATCAGATTGGCAAGTATCCAAGCAATTGTCAACATACCCTCAAGGTAAATTAGTGTGGAAACAAGAATGTCCACACATTGCTGCTGAGTGCATTCATCCAATACCTACAAACATGGGAAATCCCATGTGTTCAAGCTTACTCACTGCAGCAGCGTTAATATCAGCAAAAGACTGGAAGCAACCCTAATGGCCCCAAGTAAGGGGCTAAGTATGATATAGCCATATGATGTAATCCACACAGGTGTTTAAAAGAATAAGAAAGTCCTCTATGATTTAGAAAAATCTCTAGGTTACCAAGCAAAGAGAAAAACACAAGGGGGTATTTTAAAAAAGGAGAGAGGGAGTGAGAAATCAGGCTACAAACCATCAGGTTACAAGAAGTAAACTGCAGATATCCTCGACATTGCTGTCTTTGCCTTACTCTGAATGCTGCTGAAAATGTCAGACTCAAACTATGATGGCAGGAAGAAAAATTTTTCTGAGGAGGAAATAGATGATGAGGAGGAAATAGATGATGAGGAGAGTATGATTTTGACATTGTTAAAGTTAAAGATGAACCAGATATACAACAACAAATGGAACCAAGTGTTTCATCAACTTCTGAAGTCCAACTGAAGAAGCCCAGGAAACACAGCAAAGTTCATCCAACTCAAATGAATGAGCCTTTCGAAGCTTGCCCAAAAGCTAGATGTAAAGTACCAGTCCTTCCTTTGCCAACCATTTAGCCTCCCAATACTAAGGTGTGTCGGGACACTTTGAGAAACTGATGCCAACACTCAAGTTGAGTATCGATGACAAGAAAATAGATGTTTATCTGAGGCTACGGAGGCACATGTACCCTGAACAAAAACATTATATTCCTGCAACATCACAAGAGGCCAAATGACAGCCATATTTGAGGGAACACAAGGCAGTGACCAAGAGAGCAAGGTTTCAGAAAAGTTGTGAGATGAATCAGAGGATTAGAGACTAATACAGTTGAAGTGATCATTTCAGCTCAGAAAACCACGCTAGTAGCACAGGCAAGGATTGCTGTAAGAGCCTTACAGCCTAAGACTGTGTGTTTAGGATCCATTACTGCTTCTGTCAAGGCCTTTGTGATGCCAGCCTCTGGTACAGGTGGTGTGTAGTCCATGGCAGACTTCTTTCAGCAGACACAAGGGGTTGGGTTTATCTGCAGTTTCAAGCAGGTCAGGTCTGGGTGCCTTCCACTCCTGGGAGGATGATCTCTCTCTTCCTGTTGCCAGCCTGCATTTTCCCATTCCGAGGACTAGAAGACAATATGTTATGCCCAGACTATGCTAAGAGGAATAAGAAGATTATGAAAAGATTAATGACAATAAGAAAAAAGAAGTAACCAGGTTTGAGAACAATGTAGAAGGCCAGAATATGCCACCTTGAAATAAGTCTTATTTTGAGTTGATGGCAACTGAGAAGAAACAGAAACAAGAAAAGTTCTCCCTCCTATTATTTGGCCCCCCAAAAGGATATACATTTACAAAAGTCTTTTGTTCACTATCAACAAGGAAGGACAAATGGTGGAGAGCCCATAACTAAGTTGACGTGCATCCCAATAATTGCTGTACTGTGTCCTAACCATCCTCAGTATCTCCTGATATCTTGAGTACAGATAATAAATATTTAGCTATAAAGGAAAAAAAGGAGAAAAAGGTCTGTACAGTTGTAGTATGCTCCTCAACTTACGGTGGGATTACATTCCCTATAAGCCTATCATAAATAAAACATGAGTTTAATTTAGCCTAGGCAACACAGCAAGACCTCGTCTCTACAAAAAAATTTTAAAAATTAGTTGGACATGGTGGCACGCATCTGTAGTCCCAGCTATTGAGGAGGCTGAGACAGAAGGTTCTCCTGAGACCTGTGGGGAACTGTGGGGAACTGTGATTGTGTCACTGAACTCCAGTCTCGGAAACAGTAAAATCCTGACTCAAAAAAAAAAAAAAAAATGCATTCAATGTGCTTCACCTACCGAACATCATAACTTAGTCTAGCCTACCTTAAACGTGTTCAGAATGCTTAACACTAGCCTGCAGTTGGGCAAAATCATCTAAAATAAAGCTTATTTTATAATGTGACAACAATTCCATGTAATTTCTTGAATACTGTGCTGAAAGTGAAACAGAATGGTTGTATGGGTAGCCAAAGGACTATTTCTACTAATTATGTGTCGCTTGCACACGATAGTAAAGTCAAAAGGTCATTAAGCCAAACCATCATAAGTTGAGAATCATCTTATATTTTCATAAAGAACTACTGAAAGATAAGTAAGAGGTAGGGTTGATGGCTATAGGGTAGAAACAAGACTTTTCAATGCATATCTTTTAGTGTACTTTTGATTTTAGTACCATATGAGTGAATTATACACTCAAAAACATTTTTTAAAAATCCTGTTAGCCGGGCTCGGTGGCTCAGCCTATAATCCCGCGCCTTTGGGAGGCTGAGGTGAGTGGATTGCCTGAGCCCGCGGGTTCGAGACCTGCCTTGACAACTTGGCAAGACCTCATTTCTACAATAAATCAAAAATCAGCCAGGCATGGTAGCGCGCGCCTGTAGTTCCAGTTACTTGGAAGGGTGAGGCAGAAGGATCACTGGAGCCCAGCAGGTCGAGGCTGCGGTGGCTGGGAGCGGCCACCGCACTCCAATCTGAGTGACAGAGTGAGACTCCAACTCAAAAAAAAAAAAAAATCCTGTTATTAATCCCACCTTCACTCACCTTTTTTTTCCTTTAAATATAGCTTTGAAAATAACATTTAAGCTGGGCTCGGTGGCTCAGCCTGTAATCCTGCACTATGGGAGGCTGAGGTGAGTAGATTGCTTGAACCCGCGGGTTCAAGACCCGCCTGGGCAACTTGGCAAGACCTCATCTCTACAATAAATCAAAAAATCAGCCAGGCATGGTAGCGCATGCTTGTAATTCCGGCTACTCGGAAGGCTGAGGCGGAAGGATCGCTGGAGCCCAGCAGGTCAAGGCTGCGGTGGCTGGGAGCGTGACACTGCCCTCCAGTCTGGGTGACAGAGTGAGACTCCAACTCAAAAAAAAAAAGAAAAGAAAAGTCTCCTTTTTGAATATAAATGTGACTATATTCTAAAAATTAATTTTATACCCAAGATTTTAAAATATATTTGCCCAAATGAGGACTCCAAGGTAAAAACTGGTTTCTAGAATTTTCCAGCCCCACTTAGGTAAGCACTAAGTGTGTTTATTTACTTGATTGTTCTGTCCTCAGCTGCCCCCTCTCCTCCTCCTTTTAAAATCTGCTTATCCAGGGAGAATTAGAGCAGTTTTGGCTCTACTTTCACATACTACTTAAATGCTGAACATGTATCCAGTTTTTGCTGTCACTGATCCTCAGTCTAGCAGGAGCTAGGAAGGGGATGTCTCTGGGGCCCATCTCATATGAATATTACAATACCATGTGATGAGACACCCCCAATACATGAGTTACAGCTCCCCCCACCCCCCAGGATTCTCCTCCCTGTGGGTCTTTGTTGGGAGCCAGCCGTGGAGGCCTGCCTGAGCGTTAGGGATCCAGGCAGGCTGCGGACCCTGAGACCACCAGGCTGGTTCAGGAGCTGAAGGCCCATTCCCTCCTCCTTTCCTTGTTGTTTAGCATTACCCACTGGTAGGGATTTTAACGATCTAAGCATGAGGTTCTGAGAATATGACAGGCATGGCTGACTCTAGGGATCCATTGTTCCCGCTTCTCACAGACTGCGGCTTCGGCTTTAAACTTAACACAGTTCAAACTCAGATCACATTTGGGAGCCTTATACGTGATACAAGCTTCTTTATAAGATTTAAAAATATATTTGTAGAATTAGTATATACATTTAGAGAGCTGTTTCCAGCATGAGATGGTTATCTAGGGTTACCAGAAATGGTCCAGCACAAACTTTGGGCTGGGCCACATTCCTAAGGGCCCAGTGTCCATTTTGGACTGGGCCACATTCTTTAGGAACTGGTCTGACCTATAATTAAGAGTTTTTTTATAGTACAGGTAAAGTTAGCACAGAATAAGAAGGTATAGGATTTAAGTCAGTCATAAGTGGGTATGCATAAGTTTTAGAAGTTATTGACTATTAGGATTTTATGATATTAAAACTGTTGTATTGCTTTTGAGGAACATAAACCAAGCATAAGGAACAATGAAATAATTTTGGGATTGTCCTTCCTCATGCTTGGGGGAAAACGCCTGGTGGGCGGGGATGCCCCCCCCCACCTGGCTTTGTGTTCATGTAAACTCTTGTGATTTGATTGGGGTTGCCCTTCCTCATTCCTAAGGAAACGCCTGGTGGGTGGGGGACGCCCCTCACCTACCTGGCTTTGTGCCCACGTGAAAGTCTTGTGATTTGACATGTGAAAATTTGGGATAAAAGACTCACGTTTATTCCCAATAAACGGCTTCTGCTCATTTCACTGAACAGTTGTCCACTTTCTTTCTTTCTCTTTCTTCCTCTTTATATCTAGGCCTCCATCTTGCTTTCTTTTAACATCTATCCCTACTACAGAATCGACTTCTGCACTAGACAGAGTCCAGTCTCTTTCTTCCTTTCTATTCTCCCAGAATATTCGCCGACGCTGCCCCACCTTCCAGGGACCTTCAAAATCTCTTTTGGGGGGCTGGCTCCCCATAGGTCTTGGCTCATTTTGTAGCTCATCCACGAACTCTACCTCCTTGGCCAGAATGTTAAGGAGAAATCAAGACCATGGGTCTGATACCCCCAGAGCCTCATCTCTTACCTTCTCCAGTTATTCACTGGTCCAAACTAAAAAACAGAGGGGAATGCTGGTAGATTTCAGTCATATGACCTCCCCCAGCTTCTCTTGCAGACCCAACAATTTCATATAACAGACTATCCAGTCCCTACTAGGCATTTTCCAGTCACTATTGTCTTATCATCAACATTTCTTTCAAAATCCATCCTCTGTCTGTGCAGTGCCTATATGAGGTGTGAGAAACACAGCTGTACCTTCTCAGGTGTACTGTCATCAGTGGAAAGAGAACATGTGCACACATCCAGACATATGTGCACACACATACGCACGCCACAAGGTAAAGTTAAATCATGATGTACTTTAGTGAACAATACAGAAAATATGCTGAGGTGATCGGGCTACTGGAGCAGATGCAAGGCATTTCAGGACAACACTCCACCTCCTTCAAAGTGGGGAGAGGGTTTCAGTGGCCATGAGACCATGTGCAAGGTACAGTCTTGCTGAATCCAAGATGCTGTTCTATGATGTTCCTCATTCTTTTTAAACCTGGTACTTGGGTATCAAGTGTTAAAAAGAGCTAATGCAAAAAACTAAAAATGTATGACGAGAACAAGAATGCAATCCCAACGTAATGAACAAAGACACTTCATCCATTTCCCGAAACCTTCCTTTCTCTCCAACTCTAGAGACGCTAAACAAGAAAGGGGAAAGTAGGAGACATGGAAGAGCCGATCTCCCATTCCTGGTAATGTACACACACACACACCTTGGGCCGTAGGTCAAGCTTGAGCCAGGATGGGAGGGAGATGAGAGGGGCTTTTGAATTGGCCCGAACTGGCCCAACATGCCATTACTTGATAGGAAAGAAAGATTAGGCAGAGCGTCACTAAAGGCAGTGACAGGAAAAAAACAAAACCATCTCAAGTTGGCACCCCACCAAGTCCAGACCCTGCAACTAACCAGTTGCACCTGCAGGCATCACATTCAAGCCTGCCTCAGTATGACAGTCTCTTCAGTGTCTCATCATGGTGTTAACCCCAGCCTGGCACTTTTTGAACAGGAGGCTTTTTTTCTGGGGTTGTGCTTATACACCCAATGGTTCTATTGGGTAATATATATTACCTAGTCCATAAGTTCCATTAAGAAGGTTAGGATAAAAAAGAATTAGGAATTGTGATGTTAAAAAAAAAGTTGTCTGTGAAAATCCACCCTTAGGCGGCGTGTTGGCTCACACCTATAATCCCAGAACTTTGGGAGACCGAGGTGAGAGGATTGCCTGAAACTGCGAGTTCGAGACTGACCTGGGCAACTTGGTGAGACTTCATCTCTACAATAAATCAAAAAATTATCCGGGTATCGTGGCATGTGCCTATAGTTCCAGCTACTTGGAAGGCTGAGGTGGAAGGATCACCTGAGCCCAGCAGGTCGAGGCTGCAGTGGCTGGGAGTGTGCCACTGACCTCGTCTGGGTGACAGAATGAGACTCCAACTCAAAAAATAAATAAATAAAATAAATAAATTTTCAAAAAAGAAAGAAAAGTCACCCTTGGCTTTATGAAATGCAGTGATTTTGAGTAAAAACAACCAAGAGTCAAATTCTGGCTCTACAGTGGAAAGTGGAAACTTGGCAGGTTACATAACCTTCTACACTTCAATTTTCTCATCTGTGAAATGGGAACAAAAATTTTCATATAATACACACATATATTTAGTATAATTAGTATTATATTAGCAATATGATATTGTTACAAAGACTAGATCAGCTGATACATAGGAAGCTCTTAGACAGTGCCTGGCATGTAGGAAGTACTCAGACAATCTTGGCTCTTATTCTTAATATTCTAATTTTATGTATGTTGTAAATCATTCTGAAATAGATCCTTATATACATAATTCTTTTGTAGTGGCCAAATGTTCAATCCGAGAGACCACCAAGAGTCAATTCCGATGAAAGTTCAAGAGGATCTTTATTTACAAGCTCGAGCCTGGACCTCTGTCGACAACCGACACAGCGGAGTACATTCAGAGGCTCTGATTTCCTTAAGCAGATGCCTTTTATGCTTTTACACAAAGGCAGGAGGAGTTTGGGGGGCTTTCCAGTTTTGTTACCATTTAACTGGGTAGTTCCTCTGGTGGTCAGCTTAATCGTGGAGGATTGGCTAGCCTGACTCGGGCTGACCTTGGTCCACTAGCTAGGGAAGTTGCAGAGACATCTGGAAACTTAGGTGATTACCCACTGGCACCTGATTGGTTGTTGCTAAGGGGAAAGTGAGATAAGGGAAGAATAACTGGAGCTTTGCAGTTTTTCCCATAACTGGAACTTTTAACAGTTACAGGTTATGTTTTAAGACAGAAAACTAAAAACCAAAAATGGCTGTGCTATTGTCCACAAGCCGATTACATATTTTTTGGGTTATAGCATGCTTTTAACCTAAGTCTATGGTATACTTTATTACTGTCTTCTCACTTTGACCATAATGCTGGATATTCCTTTTTGATAGGTTCCTAGAAGGATAATTGCTTAGGTTCAAGTGTATGAACATATTGACTGCATCCTGTTGTTTAAAGACTTTCAGTAAAGGCAATTCAACAGCTTGCTTCATTAGGCTACCAGGGAATTCATGAGCTCTGGAAATTAAATTCTTAGAATAAACACTATTTGGTAAATTACAAACCTAAAGTTTATAGAAAAATCAAGCGCTCTTCAAAATCCCTTTGTGATAAGCCTTTAGCAATGCAGAGAAAATAAGATGGAGAGTTGCCTTGTTTATGGTAAATTCTAACAGGCACAGAAGTGGATGTGTGATTCAGGAGAACTTGCCCCAGCTTCTTGCAATCCTTTAACTACATTCATGCCTGGGCATGTCTTTCCTAACACCTGCCCTTTAAATCCCTCACTTTGCATTGCCATTGGACTTTCAGATTCCCTCCTTATCTGTGACCTCATTATTTAAGGATATGACTTTTGGCTAACCTTTGGCCTGGGGGTCAGCAGTTAAGCTGTCCATTCTCCTAGACCCCTTTCATCTTTTGCCTTTTTAGGGACAAAGCCAGTCGTGCATAACATACTTACTTTGGCCATCTCAAACCATTCTTAGGTGATGAAACCTCATAAGGCAGGTGCTGCAAGGGGTATCCTTGAATGGAAATTATGAGACTCAAATTGGAAGGAGAGCGTTAGACTTGGCGTTTCTCAGAAAAATCAAGCCTGTTCAAGTTTCATTTCAATGTCATCTTTTAGGGGAAGCTAAAAGAGTTTTTTTGTTTGTTTTTTTGAGACAGAGTTTCACTTTGTCACCCGAGGTACACTGACATAATCCTGCAGTGTAGCTTTGAGCTCCTGGGTTCAAGCTATTCTCCCACCTCAGCCTCCCAAGTAGCTGGGACTACAGTCATGCACCACCATGCCTAATTTTTTGTGTGTGCAGAGATGAGGTCTCATTATATTGCCCAGGCTGGTCTTGAACTCCCGTGACCAAGTGATTTTCCCACCTAGGCTTCCCAAAGTGCTGGGATTATAGGTGACAGCCACCATGCCTGGTCTAAAATAGTATTCTGAGCCGGGCTTGGTGACTCAGCCTGTAATCCCCTGCCTTGGGAGGCCGAGGTGAGTGGATTGCCTGAGCCCGTGGGTTCGAGACCCACCTGGGCAACTTGGCAAGACCTCATCTCTACAATAAATCAAAAAATTAGCTGGGCGTGGTAGCGCGCACCTGTTGTTCCAGCTACTTGGAAAGCTGAGGCAGAAGGATTGCCAGAGCCCAGCAGGTTGAGGCTGCGGTGGCCGGGAGCGGCCACTACACTCCAGTCTGGGCGACAGAGTGAGACTCCAACTCAAAACAAAACAAAACAAAAAATAAATAGTATTCTGAACAGAGCCAGTCTTTATATAATTTTCACATTTTGAAAGTGGGGGTCACTTGCAGCACTGTTGTAAGGATTAAATATTAGACAATGTCCCTGAACTCAAGCAGATTTTAGTTTTTTAGGGGAAATAGTATATACACAATGTCTATAACCCAAGGTAGAAGAAATAAGGGTCATAAGGCACACAAGGGGATTTTAAGGAAGGAGAGGTTAAATCAAGTAGTGGAAATCTAGGAGGACTCCATGTAAGAGATGGCGTTTAAGATCAGCCATGAAGGAATTTAGCAAGTGGAATTTGGCACAGGTGAAAGGGTGATTACAACACGTGAGAATGGGAACATTGGTCCAAGTATTTGGAATCATTGGAGTAAAGTCAGAAGTAGAAAAGAGTGAGCATGCTTGCAGGTCAAGTGAAGTCGTTTCGCTGGCCAGTGCAATACATACAGGAATTGTGGAACTCAAAGGAAAGGGTACTTTGGGGCCAGGCTGCAAAGGGCCTGGTTTGCTAGAGTAAGGCATTTGTCTCAAGCTGGTGAACAAGATATTGAAGGTTTGGTAGCAGGGAAGTGATTTGACCACAGCTGTGATTTGAGAAGGACCATTAGGGAGCTGTGTGAAAAGTGACGTGAAGGAGGTAGGAGAGAGATTGATTTCAGATGATGCTGGACTTTTTCTAGACTAAAGACAATGGGGAGTGGGGGTGTCAGAGCCAGGGCAGTGGCTGTGAAGGTGGTGAGAAGAGGTGAATGTGCTCAGTAAATTTATAAATTTTTTATTTAAAAGAACAGAACAATTTCTTTTCTTAAATAATTTATTGGCAATAAATTAAGAGTTAAATAGCAAATAATAATCAATGGTTAAAAACTCACAAAACAGACCAGCAAATAAAATCTTTGGTTGATACACCTAATCACATTCTACAAAGCACAATAATTCAATTTCAATAAAAAGGCATATGAAGAAGACCACTGATGCTATAGAAAAGAGGTGAGCATAATGATAAGGAGCTCATTCATTTGCAATCTTAAAATACTTGTTGGATGAACAGAGTTGTAGAAAGTCTGGATGCAGGGTCAACAGACCTGCCTCTGGTGAGATAATGACTTGAGTCCAGGAGTTTGAGACCAGCCTGGACAACATAGAGAGAACTTGTCTCTACAAATAATCAAAAAATTAGCCAGGTGGCACATGCCTGTAGTCCCAGCTACTTAGGAGGCTGAGGCAGAAGGATCACCTAAGCCCAGGAGGTCAAGGCTATGGTGAGCTGCGATCGTGCCACTGCACTCTAGCCTGGGTAACAGAGTGAGATCCTAACTCAAAAAAAAAAAGAGAGAGAGGGAGTGAGATCTGCTTCTTTGTCCTAGGTTTCCATCAACTGTCCCTGTGACCTCTGGAAGGTTACTTCAAAACTCCCAGACTCATTTTCTCCTGGTAAAATGAAAGAGTGCAATTAGCCCATCAAATGATCTATGTGAATCAATCGACCAGTGGTATCCATAGCAGACCAAACACTTACTTTTGTTTAAATAACAGAATAGTATAGTTGACAGAATGTGTACACTTTTCTGTTGAGCTCAGATGCCATCTAAACAAATGTACCATCCAGTAAATTATAATTTATTTATACTACTGCCATCATCAAGCCTTAAGCTTAAGACACCAGAGAAGGCTCTAGATTGATTTCTGAATTAGCTACCAGTCTCATGGATACCTTGTTAAGGTTTTAATCCACATATGACTATATTTCCTTTTGACAGTCACTTTTTAAAAAAAAGACCTAGGCCTTGCTATGTTGCCAAGGCTGGCCTCGAATGCCTGAGCACAAGTGATCCTCCCACCTCAATCTCCCAAGACTACAGGTGTGTGCCACCATGCCCAGTTTGACAGTCACTTTAACCTAACACAACTTGATATACAAAAATCCAAGCAAGCAAAAGAAATAATTTAGGAGGTTAATTGTGCAAAGTAACATTTTAAAGGTTTAAATTTCAGTAGAAAGGCCCTCTTTGGGCATACAGACCACAGCCTGAATAGCAGAAGGTGGACTCCTGGGTAGAACAGCAAAATCCTATATTCAGGCAAAGAGATGCTCTGTGCTTTCCTTGGCAACATATTAAAATGAAGATAATATAAAGATACCATAAAAAGTATTATTTTGATTTTATGCCAGATCAGAGTAAGTAATGTTACTTGACAACTTTCATAAAAACTTTGTAAGGTACTACCACCTGGTAAGTTGGGGCAAGCTTGTGTCCACATAAGTTTCTGGGAAAGAAATGCACATTTGGGGGAATGTCCTTTGGTCTCTCTGCTTATGTATTTTCCTGGACTATGGTGGGTCCTTGGGGTTTACGGAATACAGTTTAAATAAAGGACCTAGAAGGAAAATTTACTGTGTTACAAGTGCAAATGCTGTACAGAGTTTAATGCCATAATGACCTTTCAATTTTGGGGAAAAAAGTTTGTGAGAGAGTCTCAGGCAGCTTTCTTCTGATCACCAGACCAACAAGGCTCATTTCAACCTTTCAAAAGTAAAATATCTTCTTTCTGAGTGGCAGGAAATTTAAATTCCTCTATTGTGCATACACTGAAAATCCCTAATCTCAAATCCATCAATTTTCTACCTGTAGTTCAGAAGGTTTTTTTTTTTTGAGTTGGAGTCGCACTCTGTTACCCAGACTCGCGTGCAGTGGCCCCTCCTGGCCACCGCAGCCTCGACCTGCTGGACTCCGGCGATCCTTCCGCCTCAGCCTTCCAAGTAGCTGGAACTACAGGCACGCGCTACCACGCCCGGCTAGTTTTTGATTTATTGTAGAGATGAGGTCTTGCCAAGTTGCCCAGGCGGGTCTCGAACCCACGAGCTCAGGCAATCCACTCACCTCAGCCTCCCAAAGCACTGGGATTACAGGCTGAGCCACGGAGCCCAGCCCTGGAATTACATTTCTATTGTTTTCTCTAAATGTTTTCTTTAAACTAAGCTCTTTGTTAAATGAGTCATTAAATAGTAATGCTTGGATTTTCATAATTATAATTGAATTTTACAGGTCTTAAATCAACAAGAGCTCAGGCTGAGTGAAAAGTTTTAATACCTGACATGTGAAATTGAGGGGTTAGCTAACTTTTTTTTTTTAATCAATATTTTTTTTATTATGATATTGTGGGGTACAGTTAAGGGTTAGGTATACAAATATGCTTCATTCAGGCACCCTTGTTGATAAGAGGTGTCTCCCCATCCCCAGCTAACTTATTTTAACTAGCTCTTTTTCATAACAAAATTATGAATTCTAACTCATAAATTAACAAGTCCTTTCTTCTCACAGATGCAATCCACTATTTGACTTTAGAGATAACGTAAGTACAAATGACTCAGTACAAGTAACACTTCACATTTCCGTAGAGTTTAAAGGATACAGGCCTCTTCCACATACATCTGCTGCCTTCCTGTAATCCCCACATCTCAGAAGGGTCTTTTCTCCACAGATTTTCCCATGTCTCCCAGGCTGTTTTCTGCAGGAGCTGTCTTTTTATCCATCGATCTTAAGACTTACTTTGTTTACCCTCCATCAAATATGTCTCATTTTCCAAAACAAACTTTAAGTTCGGAGAGAAGCGTATTCTACTCATTCAGCTGAGATCCATTATGAGAAAATTCCTTTCTTATAACTGAAGACATTGAGTAAACGGTGATTTTCAAAACCTTTTTAAGGGTACAATTCGTTTTTCCAAAAATCTTATGCAGAATCTGGATAACAGACAGAGGCAGGTCACTCTGCCCGAAGCCCTGCGGGGTGGGTGGACTCCAAAGTGACATTCCTCATGGTCTCCTCCAGGTTCCCTGCAGCTGTCCCTGAGCCACCTCCTAGGAAGCTTCAGTTCATGCCTCACCAGTTACTATTGTGTCGACTCTAGGACATGTGAAAGGCTGTCCACAGCCAGGGAGTTCTGAGCGAGTGCTGACCTGGGTGATGACAGCCAGAGCCACACTATGGAATGTGGTGGCTTGGACTAGGTGAAGAAACCTGGTAGTTCTCAAGGAGAGTCCTGTCCTCCATGCCTGGCAGGTGGGGTCCTTGGGGGAAGAGCCCTAGAATGTTCCCTTGAGCAGCCACTCCCGTTTGTTGCAGGCTTTGCTCCCCCAAGACCTTGACCAAGAAGTTGATATACCTCATTGCCAGGCGAAGCGTTTCATTTTTGCTCAGCTTTTTGTCTGGAGGATGAGTGGGGATGAGCTTCCTCAGCTTGGCAAAGGCGCTATTCACATTCTGCTGCCTCCACCGCTCCCTGGTGTTTGTGAAGATCTTCCTGGTCATGTTTGAATTCCTGAGATGGGAAAGAGAAAGGGCCCCGGGGGCCAATATGTTATAAGAGGCCTGTTTGGTATCACATATCCTGCCGAGAACCTCAGATGTTAGAGTTCCTTCACCCAGATTTCAATTCCTCATTTGTAGGTTTTTTGAACAGAAAATGTGGCAAAAGAAAGGGGAGGGTAAACACAACACCCTTCAGCCTTTTTCTCTCTGGTTGTTTTGAAGCCTCTGGTTAACAGGTTGCTTCATTCCAATATTCCTAATACTTTCTTCATAACCAACCCTTCCTAATTGTTCAGCATCAGGTACAGTATAGGATTGAGTTCACATGTAAACAAAATATATATTTAGCCAATAGTGAGTTGGATATGAATCAACAGTGTATTATGGGTGCTTAGGAAGAAATATAGCCATGATCCTAGGTTTCAGGAAAAAAGTAAGACTTGGAATGCAGAAGAAGACAGTACAGCTCTTCTCTTTTTTTTTTTTTTTTTCCCGAGTTGTAGTCTCACTTGGTCGCTCACACTGGAGTGCAGTGGCCGCTCCCGACCACCGCAGCCTCACCTGCTGGGCTCCGGCGATCCTTCCTCCTCAGCCTTCCGAGTAGCCAGAATTACAGGCATGCGCTACCACCTGGCTGATTTTTTGATTTATTGTAGAGATGAGGTCTCGCTGCCCAGGCGGGTCTCGAACCCACGGGCTCAGGCAATCTACTCACCTCAGCCTCCCAAAGGTGTGGGAATTTTTTTTTTTTTTTTTTTTTGAGTTGGAGTCTCACTCTATCGCCCAGACTGGAGTGCAGTGGCCACTCCCAGCCACCGCAGCCTCGACCTGCTGGGCTCCGGCAATCCTTCCACCTCAACCTTCTGAGTAGCTGGAACTACAGGCATGCGCTATCACGCCCGGCTAATTTTTTTTTTTTTTTTTCAATTGTAGAGATGAGGTCTCGCCAATTTGCCCAGGCGGGTCTCGAGCCCGCGGGCTCAGGCAATCCACTCACCTCAACCTCCCAAAGGCGCGGGATTATAGGCTGAGCCACCAAGCCCGGCTCAGCTCTTCTCTTAGTTGGCAAACCTCACCTAGAGGATACAGTGTGTAAGAGCTGAAATATCCAAACTGGACCACATCTAGAGGAGGATGAACAGGGTGATGAAGGGTCTTGAAACTCTATTGTATGAAGAACAGAGGAGGGGATATTTAGCCTGACAAAAATGAAAAGACACAAGGGGCAGGTAAGGGGACCATCTGGCATGGATTCTGTAGAAGATACTTGGACCTCTTTGGGGTTGCATTGGGTGACCTCTCCAACTCTGGGATAGTAGTTTATCATCAAAGACTGCCAAACATTATGGAACCATTTTTAACTCTTGGAGACATAAGCCCCTTTTTTCAGGTGGCTTGGATTAACATGTGCTAATAGGAAAGTTTAGGATGCAGTAGCCCAGTCCCAGGCAGTTTGGGGCTCTTGGCTTACTGCTCTTAGTCTGCTGTCTGTACCAGCCTCAGTTTCCCTGGGCACTGGACCCCTTCTAGTTCCTCCAAAGAGTAATACATATCCCTAACTTTTGCACAAGTCATTTTCTGTGTCTTGGATCTCTCCCTCCCCCTTGCCTATTTCTTTAAAGAGCAGCGCAAGTTCTTCCTTTCCACCAAATCCGTCTCTTTAGGTGTCTTCACACCATTCAGCCATCAGTGGAGGCATATGCTTGGTGGTTAAGATCACAGGCTCTGGGGTCAGAACTCTGGTTTGGCTTTTGGCTCTACTTCCCTTAGCTGTGTGACCTTGAGCAATCTACTTCTCTGTGTTTCAAATGCCTCACAAGTAAAGGACAACTCCAAGTACTACCTTACTGCATCATTGTGAGGACACATAAAACAATTCATGCAAAGCACCTTAACTCAGTGTCTGGCATACAGTAAGTGCTCGATAAATATTAAATTATTGTAATTATGATCTCTATGAATAAAACAGAGAAAAGTAAATGTTTGTGGTAATTTATAATTTTTTTCCTAATAAAGAAGCTATAGTGCAGTAGATAAGCTTTGTTTCACTTCAAAAGAGTATATGGAAGCCGGGCTTGGTGGCTCAGCCTGTAATCCGTGCTTTGGGAGACTGAAGTGAGTGAATTGCCTGAGCCCGTGGGTTCAAGACCCGCCTGGGCAACTTGGCGAGACCTCATCTCTACAGTAAATCAAAAAAATTAGCCGGGCGTGGTAGTGCGCGCCTGTAATTCCAGCTACTTGGAAGGCTGAGGTGGAAGGATCGCCGGAGCCCAGCAGATCAAGGCTGCAGTGGCCGGGAGCGGCCACTGCACTCCAGTCTGGGCGACAGAGTGAGACTCCAACTAAAAAAAAAAAAAAAAAGAGTATATGGATATATATATATATATATCCACCATGCATATGCCTCCACTGATGGCTGAATGATGTGAACACCTAGAGAGACGGGCTTGGTGGAAAAGGAGAACTTGTGCTGCTCTTTAAAGGAATAGGCAAGGGAGGTAGGGGAAAATTCAAGACACAGAAAGTGACTTGTGCAAAAGGGTGAAGTTAGGAATATGTATTATTCTTTGGAGGAACTAGAACGGGTCCAGTACCCAGGGGAGCTGAGGATGGCAAAATACCTGGAAGGACTCAGACCAAACTGTCAATAGTGGTTCCTTAGAGGAGGACAATAGATTGGGAAAAGATAGAAAAGAGGAGATTTGTATGTTTTATTATATATACTTTGGTACTGTTTTGCATTTTATAAGGAAGTATTCGTTTATTATTTGCATCATAATATAAAAAAGTTTTAAATACTATGGGCTTTTAAAAAAACTTTATTTTATTATAAAGATGTGGAGTACAAGTCAGGATTAGGTACATAAGTAATGTATGTGAAGGTTAAGTCTGGGCCTCGGACTGGTCCTCACTTCCCCTGGTTTAGGATCAGAGACCCTTTGTGTGGTTACATGCCCCCCTCCTCCCTCTCTCCCCTGACAGCATCCCGCAACTGCTGATCCCTCCCTTGTGCTGTTGTGATCAATATTCAGGTATCTCTATGGGCTTTAAAGTATAAACACCTGGCTTTGAATCTCTGCTCTCAATTTCCTAGTTATATGGTTCTGGAAAAATCAGTTAACTTTTTAAAGCCTCAGTTATCTTCTCTGGAGAATGGAGAAAAAGCTATCACCAAGGTTCTTGTGATGATTAAAAGAGATGCACAGCCGGGCTCAGTGGCTCAGCCTGTAATCCCGTGCCTTTGGGAGGCTGAGGTGAGTGGATTGCCTGAGCCCGCGGGTTCAAGACCCATCTGGGCAATTTGGCGAGACCTCATCTCAACAATAAATCAAAAACTAGCTGGGCGTGATGGCTCGTGCCTGTAGTTCCAGCTACTTGGAAGGTTGAGGCGGAAGGATCGCCGGAGCCGGGAGCGGCCACTCCACTTCAGTCTGGGTGACAGAGTGAGACTCCAACTCAAAATAAAATAAAATAAAACTCAGTTTAAAAAAAAAAAGAGAGAGATGCACTATAAAGTACCTTGCACATGGGTGCTAAATTGTGTGAGCATTTTCCTCCCTATGCAGATGGGAAGTGTCATCATGCAAAGAACAGCATTTTTCAATCATCTATATGCCCCTGGGTCATTTCTGCAACCCAGTTCATTCTTTGTGGCCTTTCCTGCTTGTGTGTGGGTGGGAGAGTCCAGTGCTGTGCTGAGAACCCATAGGAAGCAGGAGGCCCAGCAGCCCAAGGTCACTGGATGGCTTCTGGCTCTGTCTACCAGCCTCTTAGGCCCACTTCCTCTCCTGTGGAAACACTCCCAGTTGGATCCACAGTCCTACTACAATAATATGCACTCCAAGCTTTGGCACCAACACATACTGAAACTATGAGCCAAGTATTGGACAGTAGCAGGCTGCCTGTGTTGATGTGTGAGAGGGAAGCACACAGGGACTGCGGAAACCAAGAAACAGCACCTAACCAGGCGTTCTAGCAGCTCCCAGGCAAGCCATTTCTCCTTCCACAACTGAAGGGGGGTGGACCAGAATTCCCAAAGGTCTCTTTCTGCTCTGAAATGCCACAGTGCCCTGCCCATTGCCTTTTATCTAACCTAAGTCATTTCTAAACAATCTGACCTTTGGCTCTGCAATGAAAATATGAGTGTCATCAGAACTGTACCCAAGTATACTTAAAATATAAAAGTTTGAACCTGAATCAAGGGAATTTTAAGATAGAAAGAAAACGATCAAGTTTTGTTCTCAGTGACAACTGTGGGAGCAAAGTTACTTTTAAGCTCCTCTTGTCAAAAAAGGGTTTAGCTCATTCACTAAGTCAACTCTCGTCCCATGGGGGGGTCTCTTTCAAGCAGGAAGGAAAAAAGATTAGTCAGGATAAACTAACCGTGGTGTTCTAAGAGGGCTCTATCCTATTGTATAGAAGCAGGCAGAAGAAACAGAAGACCGACTTCTAAAAGGTAGCCTGCCATCCTAGGAGATGCTTAATAATTCCTTGTTGATTTATCCTCAAGTATGTTACTTTCCTTCTCCACGGGGTAAAATAGAAATCAGTGATTTACAAGCTGGAAAAGCTCAAAGTAGAGGTCACTGGAAAATTACTGTAGTACTTATTAAATCAAAGGAAAATTGCATTTGGTATTTTTCCAGTTGCAAGAACTGATTGCTGCTAATCTTGATTTCAGAGTAATATAAGAGCTAAAAAAAATACACTAGATGCCACAAAATCAGAGAACATTTGATAAATGTCAAAACAGGGGTGAGGCATTTAGGTCACGCAGAGAATCAGTAGCAGAGTCTGTGTCACAAGCCTGGGTATTTATGCATTTACGTCACCATTGAGGACTCCTGCTGGGTCAGAGTTCATAACCTTTTTTGTGTCATGGACCCTTTCGCAGTCTGGGGAAGCCTAGGAACGGATTCCTTTTCAGAACAATGATCTTAAACATATAAAGTAAAAAGGCTTTGGTTCTGTTCTCAGAATAATGATCTCAAATGCATGAATTAAAATACATAGACACAGAAAATAACCAAGTATGCTTAGTACTTATTAAGATAATTAAAAACGCAACACAAGAATATATGCACTTCATTTTTAACACGTTAAATAACTAGACTTATTACAATAATCTCTAAGAAGTGTTATGTAAATGATTTTTTCAAAAGATCTGCAACATCTGTGACGGGAAAGGCACATATCTAGGATTTCTATTGGTGACAAATTCACCACCACTACTAATATGATTGCTGTTTATTACCCCTGTTCATAAATAAAGGAAATGCTACATTTAAAGGTTAATGGAAGAAAAGATGTAATTTTCCCATCCAAATTCATGGAACCCCTAAATTCTACCTACGTCCCGGGTGGGTGGGGATCATGTACCCCAAGTTAAGAACGCTTGGGCTGGAGGAAAGTCATGGTAATGCAGCAGGAGTGTAGATGTGCACAGACTTTCCTGTTTATATTGTCACCACTGAGGGCAACACATTACCAGAGAAAAGAAAGACAGTCATGCCCCCAAGAAGGCGACTAATGTTCCCAACAGGAGCTGCTACTCCTTCGAGACAGGGGTTCCTGGACACAAAGCTCAGGTCAACCAGAAAGCACGCAGCACAGGCCGGCAGCTGACATTCCTCTCTGGCTGTCCCAGGCATTCAGATTCCCACAGCTCTTTTTCATTTCGCTTTAAATTTCCCCTGGCATTTGGTCCTAGGCATTTGCCTCTTCTCTCACCTTTCTCTTGAAAGTAAGTGAAAACACTTGTCAGAGAGAGAGAAAGGGTGGTTAACATAGTGAGACTGAGGGAAGATGGCCTAACCTCCAACACTAGGCACAGCTCTGCTTTTTGAGATTATCTAGCTAACAGATGCTCATTTAGGAAAAAAAAAAAACAACAACAACCACCAAGCAGGACACGTGTGCATAAAGAAAAAATGTAAAAGGTTCCCTGCCTATCTTCCTACTCCTCAGCCACACTCAGCGTGGTGTGTATACACACACACACCACACGCGTCCTTTAACACACTATACACACTATCATGCAAGTTACGTTCCTCACTTAGACAACTGTGCGTGCCGATATATTAAATCGTTACTCTCTATGAACACTACTCTCTGAGAGGATGCCCTGAGAGGATGCCCTAAGGGGGAGGTTCCCACAGTCACACACCAGGGAGTCGCCTCTTCGGTGGGTCCTCAACCAACACCCGCACCCCGCGTGGACACACCTCGAATACCCCGCCCATCCGGCCCAACCTTCTTCCCTTGCCCGCTTCACTTCCAGACTTTTCCCTTTTTTTTTTTTTTCCCCTGATCACTTTGGCTCTCCACCCCTTGCGAACCACTGCCCCGCTTAAGGAGCATGCCGGGAGTCCGGCGAAGCAGCTCGCGCGGCTGAACTCTGGCGCCGGCCGGGCGTCGGGGAGTCGCTCACGGAGACGCACGCGCTACCTCAAGGGCCTCGGGGGCGGCGCCCGGGGAGGAGGGCCGCGGGTCCCCGCCATCACGCCTCAGAGCGAGGCGGCCCCGCCTCCACGCTGGGGCTCGATCTGGCACCCCAGGGCCGTGCCGCCGGCCCGGCGCCGTGCACAGGCCCAGGTCTTCCCGCCGAATCGCCTTCGCGGCGGCCACCAAGTCGCCGCCACACCCTCGCGCCCCGAGGCGAGCGCGGCTCGGACTCAGGAGGCTAAGCGCGAGACCCGAGGGCCCACGCGCCCGGCCCGGGCGGCGCCGCGTCCCCCCGGAGTCGACGCACCTCCTCGCCAAGAGCCCGCGCCGTCGCTGCCGCCGGCCGTGTGCGCCCTCGCCTGGACGCCGCGCCGCCGCCGCCGCCGCCGCCTTTATAGGACACCGCCCTTTGTCTCGCGGGGACCGGGGCCCCTTCCCCTTGGGGACTCCCACCGGCTCTCCTCGCTCCCCGCGCCGTGGCTTCCCGAGATCAGCCCTCCCTTGGGCCCTGAAAGGGAGGAGAGGAAGGCGAACCCGCCGCTCTGCGTGAGGCTTGCGGACCAGAGAAGGTCCTGCCGCCCCCTGGGCTGGGGGAGCCACTTACCAACCTCCTTCGCCAAAATAGATAAACCCGGGAAAGTCCATGCTGGTCGTTAATTCATCAGAGGTTTGTTGAAGCCCCAGTGAGTCTCCAGCTGTAGTGCAAGAACCACTTGCTTCAGAATCGCAGCGGGGAAAGGCAGACCCCAACGCCACAACCCAGACCCGCAAAATCTGATTCTGGGGGGCTGTGGTATGAGATATACATTATTTTTTACTACGTACCTCAGAAGATTAAGATGCACAGCAAAAGTGAGCAAGCACTGCACTGGACAGATTCCGGGGTTTATCCATATCGGTTTCCACAGCACCTTGACAGGGCTTGGTTATTTCAGTGAGAGAGAGGGGCCTCCTAATCCATCTTTCCGCTTCTACACTTGGATCCTTCTTTCTGTCTGTTCTCCTACAACGCCCAGAGTGATAGTATGAAAACAAGTCAGATTCCTGTCCTTTATCGGATCAAAACCCTTCCATGGCTCTCCACTTCACTTAGAGTTAACTTGAAGTCTACATAATGGCTCCCCAAGATACCCTTTATCCCTCTGACCTGTCTGTCCCTTCTCTCCTTAGGGTTCACTCAGCTCCAGCCGCTCCGGCCTCTGTTGTTTCAGAAACACACCGGACATTCTCCTACTTCAGGGCCTTTGCCCTGACTGTTTCCTCTGCCTAAAACACTCTTCCCTTAAGCCATCTCCGGATTCCCTCCCTTACCTCCTTTCATTCATTCAACAAATTATGATCAAGAGCCTATGATGAGCTAGTTCCTGTTCTAGGCACTGGGGACCCCACTTCAAACAAAACAGATACAAGTCTCTGCCTTCAAGGAACTGACATTCTTCAGGTCTTTTACTCGGATGTCACTTTCTCAGCGAAGAGTCTCTGGCCACAGTATCTAACATCATCCCTTCACATACAAAGATTCTTCATCCTCTTGTCTGCTTTATTTTTCTCTTTAGCACTCATCCCCACTTAGTAATATTTACTTATTTATTTTTGTCTGCCTCTTCCTCACCCCATCCCACTCCCAGTGATCTGGTGTTAATCAAATGATGGTTGATTAATGAATGAATAAGTAATGAATTTGTAGGCATCACTCTCTCTGAAAGACCCAGTATATGACTTGGCACAATAAATTCACACAGGCATTCTGTTTAGTGAATAAGAGAAAAGGGCTCTGGAGTTACATTGCCCAGGTTGAAAACTCCTCTTCTACTCTCTTGTGATCTTAAGCAAATTATGTAACTTCTGCCTGCCTCAGCTTTCTCATCTGTAAGATAGGGACAATGATAGGATTGTGAAGATTAAATGAGAAAAAATAGGAAAGCATTTAGCATTGTATCTAGCATATAGTGTCTTGTAAATTTTATGTGGGCCACTGTATTATTGTTACAACTACTGGCTCCCTTCCCTCAGAGAGGATTATATGGTCCCACCCACTGCCAGGTGATTGGCAGTGCCTCCCTGTAGGAAGAGTACACTTCCCCATCCCATTGCCAGGCTTGGCCATATGGCTTGCAACAACCAACGGAATGTGAGCAGACCTAACAAACATCATGAGGGTGCAAAAACTTTAAGAGTGATTGCTGGATGGGCTCAGCAGGAGCAAGTCATGTCTGGGGCTGTTCGTGCAGCTTGGATGCCATGGAGCAAACCCACAGTCAACCACAGCCCTCGAGGAATGTGAGTGAGAAATAAATCTTCACTGTTGTGAGTCACTGAGACTTTGGGGTTGTTTGTCACACCCCTACCCACATTACCCCTCTCCAAAACAAACTAACATACAGTTTTATTATAAATAAAAGAGTCATGCATGAATTGTTAGGTTTGGTGGGAGCGGGGCAGTCAGGAAGGTAAAGGAAGCGTTGTACCTACCTTCGAGGAGCGAACAGACGTTGGAAGGAAGAGGATATGGCAACATGACTACATACAAGATAAGACAGTGCTGAGGGCCAGAGAGTCTGAAGCTGGGATTAAGAATAGAGAGGAAAAAGAGTCTAGCTGGAGGATCAGCTACTCCTGGGACTGATGGCATTTAAACTAGGCCTTTAAGCAAGTGTGGCTCTGACATCTGCAGGGTGTAGGACAAGGATACAAATAGAGATTCCTCACCCATCCCCATCCCCATTCTTTTCCCACCTCTTGGCACTCTGCTCTGTGAAGGGCCTTCCCAGGCCACATGAACCTAAGAAAGATCCTACACAGACCCTGAAAACAGGCTCACGGCCGTTTGAACAGAAACTCAGGTCCCAGATCCCCAGAGTGTGGTCTAGAAGGTGGAACATGAGGACTAGTGGGCACTGGAGGAGGGCCAGAGGAGGGCCATCTAAAACACAGTGTCCAAGGCTGGGGCCCTGGTTGCCTTGTGCCCAGGTGGTAAAGGCTGGGTAGAAAATACAAATGTCAGAGTGGAGGAAAGGGCAGTCCAGATGAAGGCAACTATGTGCTTTGAACATAGGAATAATATGTTAAGTTACAGTTACAAGGAGCATTCTGGTGGCAGTATTGAGGATGCACTGGAGGGTGGATTGGAGAATTAATTGATCAATTTTTTGCATAGGCACAAAAGGGACCTTTAGAAGTATATACTAATCTTTGCACTAAAATCTCCCGATTTCCTCATTCTGCCCCTCTGTCCTCCTCTGCCCCTCTATGGTAAATCTGAGAGAGTGTATGTTAGATTTTAAACCAAGAACCTACATTACTCTTTACCTTAGCCAAAAAGTCGTGAGGTGATATATTTTTTCAATGGCATATTTTACATCTGAGGAAACAAATTGTGGCAACTGGGTAGCAAGATCAGAAATGTGTAATGTTAAAGAAACAACAAGCTATAAAATAGGATCTGTGTCAAGTGGACAAGGACTGAGAGAAAGGAGCACAATTGTGTTGACACACTGGAATCAGGGCTTTTTTTTCCCTCCTCAAAACTTTCTGAAATGTTATTGCTGGTGTTTTACTTTTAGAAACAAGGGGAACAATTTTGGTGCACTGTTACACTAGCAGGGATCCTTAAGAGTGATAGGCACTTTCCCACTGTGGAGAGTTTAGGGGCTGGGTCTGCAGGGGAAGGGGTTGAAGTAGGAATTTACATAATCCGATTATTGGGGGATTAAGTTTGGGCAGCTAAACGCCTCTGTGTGCTTGAGCTAAAACCCTTACTATTCATGGCTCTCACCACCCCCTGGAGAGACTGCACCTGTGAGCTCCTGGGGAGGGTACAGGGGCCTGGGGAGGGAAGGGCAGGTCATTAGAAGAGCCTGGGTGCTGTCAGGCTATCTGGTTCTGCAGGCTTAATTGATCTGTCTGGATTAGCCCTGTCCTGTATGCAAGGGCTGTCGGTTTCAGGAGACACCAAACCTGAGACTTCCTGTCAGCCCAGGTCGGTGTGGGCCAAGGTTGTCTTGGCTGGAGGTCAAGCATAAGCCTTTCCCACTCTTAAAACTCCCTTTTTCCCCTCTTCTAAGTCCTTTGCCAATATCCGGTTCTGTGTACTGAGGCCCCAGTCCATCCACCCATCTCTCCATTTATCCAGTTATCTATCCAGTCCTTCTTCCATCCACCTATTGTGCATGTACCTATCAGTTTATTCATCATATGAATTAGCCATTTCTTGATATTTAATATAATTAGTAAATTCTTTCAGGTGGGTTTTGTACTTCAGTGTTCTGTTGTTTTTTTGCTTTTTGTTTTTTTGAGTCCAGGTCTCACTTTGTCTCCCAACCTGGACTTAGGCGATCTTTCCACCTCAGCATCCCAAGTATCTGGGACGACATGCACACACCACCGTGCCCAGCTAATTTTTTGTGAGATGAAATCTCGCTATGTTGCTTAGGCTGATCTCGAACTTTTGGGTTCAAGCAATCCTTTTGCCTCAGTCTCCCAAAGTGCTGGGATTACAGGTGTGAGGCATTGTGGCCAGCCTCTATCTCTTCTTAAATCAGTTTTAGTATTTTGACATAAATTTTGACATTTTCTGATTAGCAGAGTGTTATATACAATTACTCAATTATTTTTTAAAATCTCTATATTTGTGTTATCCCCTTTCTCATGCCTGTTATGTGTGTATAACTCCTGTCTCTCTCTTTGATCAGCTTTGTAAAATTTGTCCATTTTATTCCTCTTAAAAACATAGATCTGGGATTCATTTATCATTTTTATGATGTTGTAATGCACTAATTTCTAGTATATCTTTTTTTTTTTTTTTGAGTTGGAGTCTCACTCTGTCGCCCAGACTGGAGTGCAGTGGCATGCTCCTGGCCACCACAGCCTCGACCTGCTGGACTCTGGCAATTCTTCTGCCTCAACCTTCCAAGTAGATGGAACTACAGATGCATGCTACCATGGTCGGCTAATTTTTGATTTATTGTAGAGACGAGGTCTCACCAAGTTGCCCCGGCGGGTCTCGAACCCGCAGGCTCAGGCAATCCATTCGTCTTGGCCTCCCAAAGTGCTGGGATTACAGGCTGAGCCACCGAACCCGGCCTCTAGTATATCTTTATTAAATCTTTTTTGTTTGTGTTTCTTCTCCACTCTCTCATTCTTGGATTGAATGTTTACTTATTTTTATTCTTTCTTGTTTAGTGAGAAAAGCACTCCAGACTATGAAGTTTCTTCTGATACACTTTTGGTGGTATCCTGTGTTTCCACTTGCAGTAACATTGTCATTCATTTCTGAAGTCCACTGTTTATTTTTTATTTTGGAAAGCGTTTTGAAATTTTCTTATTGTTGTATATTTTGGCAAATACTTGCTATTAATTTCTTATTTTATTGCAGTATATTTCTCTTTGGTAAAACATATAATTGACTTTTACAAATGTTTTATAGATTCCAGAAAAGAAGGTATTTTGTTTGTTTGAAAGATAAAATGCTTTTACACACATTCATTAAATAAATATTCTTCTTTTTTTTTTGTTGGAGTCTCACTCTGTTGCCCAGACTGGAGTGCAGCGGCTGCTCCCAGCCACCACAGCCTCGACCTGCTGGGCTTCGGCGATCCTTCCGCCTCAGCCTTCCCAGTAGCTGGAACTACAGGCGCGTGCTACCATGCCTGGTTCATTTTGATTTATTGTAGAGATGAGATCTTGCCAAGTTGCCCAGGCGGGTCTTGAACGCGCGGGCTCAGGCAATCCACTCACCTCAGTCTCCCAAGGCGCGGGATTACAGGCTGAGCCACCTAGCCCGGCTAAATAAATATCCTATATTCGTGGAGGGTTTGGTCTATCTGATCTATTTAAAAGAGGCTTGTGTGAGAATCTCCCTTTACTATTCTGTGTCTGTTCCTTTTTGTTTTTCCAGGAGTGTTTGTTTTAGTTCTTTATATTTTTTGATGCATTGCTTTTGAAGCATAAAGACTCATGGAAGTTTTACTGACTTAGAAGATTGTACCCTATATCAATATAAAATGTAATGCCTTTGTCTTGATTTTTGTCATGAATTTCATTTTGTTTTGTATTAATATTACAACCCTTTTAATAAAAATTCACATTGTAGATGTGTGGGTGAGACTCTTGATGATATGAAACTTTTTTTGGTAAACTTAAGTTTTCTTTCTTTTTTTTTTTTTTTTTGAGTTGGAGTCTCACTCTGTCACCCAGATTAGAGTGCAGTGGCCGCTCCCGGCAACCGCGGCCTCGACCTGCTGGGCTCCAGCGATCCTTCCGCCTCAGCCTTCCAAGTCACTGTAACTATAGGCCCACTACCACACCCGGCTAATTTTTTGATTTGTTGTAGAGATGAGGTCTCACCAAGTTGCCCAGGTGGGTCTCGAACTCACGGGCTCAGGCAATTCACTCACCTCAGCCTCCCGAGGCGCGGAATTACAGGCTGAGCCACCGAGCCCGGCATTTTTTTTTTTTTTTTGAGTTGGAGTCTCACTCTGTCGCCCAGACTGGAGTGCAGTGGCTGCTCCCGGCCACCACAGCCTCGACCTGCTGGCCTCCGGCGATCCTTCTGCCTCCGCCTTCCAAGTAGCTGGAACTACAGGGGCGCGCTATCACACCCAGCTAATTTTTTTTTATTTATTGTAGAGATGAGGGCTCACCAAGTTGCCCAGGTGGGTCTCGAACCCACGGACTCAGGCAATCCACTCACCTCAGCCTCCCAAGGTACAGGATTACAGGCTGAGCCACCAAGCCCGGCTAAACTTAAGTTTTCTTTTACTCTTTCTTTTTTAAAGGAGCCCCCATCTCCATGTTGAATTCTTCAAAACAAATCTCATTCTACTTTACTTACTACATTATAAACTTCATGAGGACAAGGACTTAATTTCATTAATCACTAGACCCCAGGAACTGTGCTCACTGCATATAAAAGCTGCTTGATCAGATTTTTGTTGAATGAATGCAAGAAAACTCTGACTTATTTCTCCAAACAGCTACCTCCAACCTGCCCGGCCTTCTGTCAGCAGACACAAAGCTTGTTTCTGTGAGATAAATGCTTCCAAGGCCATGGAAGGGTGTTTTGTTTTATTTTGTTTGTTTCTTGATGATTGCTGTAATAAGTAGAGACGGATATTTTGTCTGCTGCTTGAAGAGGGGCAAGAGAGGCCATCGGGGGACTAGTTAGGAGGCCATAACAAGAATGTAGGCAAGAGCTGATGTTGGCTTGACTTAGGGTGGGTGGCACTAAGCATCAACTCTGGGCCAGGCACCGAATTATCTGCTTCCATGATTCAACCCTAGGTGTCGTGCTAGGCATTTCACTCCAGTTTTCTTATTCAATATGAAAAATTATAGCTATTAATTCTAAAGGTACGTAACAAGAAGTATCCCAGACAAAATAAAATATTGCTCCCAGTAAACTAAATACTAACAAGTATATGCAAAGACGCAAGCCTTCAGCATACCACTGACTGTTTTACTAGTGGTTCTTAGACATCTTTCCAGAGCCAGTGGAGGCTGCAAATTTTCATGGATGTTCATGCCACATCATCCACAAAGCAACTTGGTGAACAGCTCACATCCTTTTGGGCCTTCCTGCCTCCCTCATTCCAACTTCCTCTAAATAAAATTATCAAGCTGCAGATGAAAGCAAGTGACTTAGAAACCCAAGGAACCTAAAAAGGAGAAATAGACTGACATGACCCACGTCTCTGCCTGAGGAATGGGAGAAGAGTCAGAGGGGTGAAAGCTTTGGTCTTCGCTCAGTAAAAAAAAGGGAGATTTGGTTGTTTCGACACCATTTAAAAACTTCTCTGAGGTCTTGCCCAAGTCATGACAGAGAAGGAGAGATGCTAGACTTTGTAGACTGGAGTCCTTGATATACATGGGTTTGTGGCGGTCAGGTAGTGATATCTTTCTGAGCCTATTTCCTATAAAATGGGAATGACACTCATTGATTTGCTGTGGATTAAGTGAGATAAGATATTGAGAAATGCCAAATGGTAGGCAGTTTAATATGTTAGCTAAGAAAAGACCTTTGACTTGGCTTTGGAGGCAGACTGACTGGTGGTCTGCATCCCCTGATTTGATAACAGCTGTCATCCCGGGCAAGTTACTAACTTCTTCCCAACTCAACTTTCTCAGCTGTAAATTCAAAATAATATCAGCTTCATGAGTTATTGTGAAGATCCATGAGCTAATGTATGTAAAGTTAGTGATTTGGAGTAAATACTAAAAAGTAGTGGTAATAGGAATCTAAAGAAACCATAGTTACTTGTATTACCAGAAAAACTATGCAAAAGCTAGATGAGACATAAGCCTTTGATTTCCTCCAAAGGGCACATTTCTGTTTTTTCCTTTCATCTGCCCAATCCAGTATTCTGGTTTCCACCTCTCTCCTTCAAGTTACTTGGGTCCTGTGCTGCTAAGAAGCATTTACTTCCTTCAAATACTGGAACAAACAAAGCCCAAGACCAGATGAGGGAGAAGTCAGACGAGAAAGAAAACTTCTCTTGAGCTTCAGGACTTCCTTCTACTCTCCAGCACCCCAGATCAGCACCCCTTGGTAACACGCAAACACCCACATTTCCTCTCCAAGACACCTGGTGTTAGAGCCAGGCGGGTATTTCTGTACAGAGCAAATGTTGACCATTGCAGCATAAAGCGGTGCACATAGCTACTCCAAGTGAGCGTCCCATAGTTACCAACACACAGTCCTGGGTGTGCCCAGCTGCCGACCTCCCAAGACCAGGCTGGCTTGGCCTGGACTCTGTAGGCCTGGAGCTGTGAGTGTTCTGTTTTCGGCCAATAAACCCAAGGGCAGTGGGGAAAGTGAGGGGAGGGGGTGGTTGGGGAGGACCAGGTACTGGAGAAAAGAAAGGGATGGGTGGGAGTCCCCTTTCCTCTTTATTCTCTGTCTTTGTATAAGAGACATGACTCATCAACGGGTCCTCTAGATGAGGATTTAGATGCTCTGTGGGCTGCAGATAAGAGTGCAGCCTCCTTGCAGAAAGCAAATTCATTGAATATTCCCCATAAAGTCAATACTGCCAGGCTTATCAGCTGTACTCATTTCCCACTCAAACCCCCAGGGACCAGACTTGAAATAAAGGCCACAGCTCCAGGGACTGAGAGTGAAGGTGCACGATTGGGCTGGGGAGGGGCCTCTGCCCCCTGGACCACATTTCAGGCAGGTGGGGAAAATCTGCCAGGCTCAAGCTGTCCAGAGCCCTCAGCTTCCCAGACTGACAAATCCTAAACCAAACACACACACCCGGGGATTGAGGGAGGCACCCCCTTTCCCCTCAAATCCAGCAGATGTTGGGCTTATTAGGAAAATTAGAGGATGTCACCTTAGTGCAACCAATAAAAAAACCTACAGAGGAAAGCTTTGTCTTACCTTTTTTTTTTTGAGTTGGAGTCACTCTGTCACCCAGGCTGTAGCGCAGTAGCACGCTCATAATCACCCCAGTGTCAACCTGCTGGGCTCAGGCAATCCTTCCACTTTAGCCTTCCAAGTAGCCGGAACTACAGGCGTGTGCTACCATGCCCAGATAATTTTGTGATTTATTGTAGAATGAGGGCTTGTCAAGTTGCCCAGGCTGGTCTCGAACCCGTGGGCTCAGGCAATCCTTTCAACTTGGCCTCCCAAAGTGCTGGGATTACACGCTTCAGCCACTGCACCCAGCCCTACCTTTGTTTTTTTATAATAGAGATACTTCTGCACTATCCAAGAGCACATCCACCTTTTCAGTTGGTGGAGATTTGGTTTATTTGCAAATTGTTTGAAATAAATAGGTAACCAGCTGGGGTTCAGACCTGTTTGTGACTCACACTGTAGCCAAAGCAGACTTGTTTAACAAGATACAACCTGTGCCTGGCTCCCCTCCCACTCACTGTCCCTATGGTCTCTGTAGGGATTATAGGCTGGCCCAGGTTCCATTAGCCAGCAGGCCCTATTTGAGTTCTCTGGCCCAGGCAGCAGAATCTGTCTCGGCTCCCAGTGCCACTAGAGCAACTACTTGTCACCCTTTGGAGCCCGTAGTCTCCAGAGGTGAACAGTGGGGAAATGAGGACCAAGTTGAGACCCAGAATTTAAATCTCTACGAAGCTTATCTCCCTTCCTGGTTTCTGCTCTCCACAGCTCCCAGTTAAGTCCCATGGCATTCCCACATAGGGAGTCTATCCTGTCCATCCTCATTTCTAGCTGAAGCAGCAGGTGTAGAAAAGTCTCCAGCCTCTTCACGTCTCTCACGCTGCCTGCACTGTGGTGCCCAGGTCTAGCACTGGCCATTGGTCTCTACTCCTCTCCCAAGTTCCAAAAATTTCCTCCATGTCTTGCCCACAGCCTAGAACCTCACTACTAGTTCTTCTGCCCCAATTCATCAAACTGAGCTTTCATCTTGGCTCTCAAAGGCCGGTTCTAATTCCCTGGAGCCCTCTGGATAAGATCCTGCCTCGTCCCATCACACTTCCTCTCTGTGACTTGCAGCACTGCTCTTGAGCTCTACTTCCCTGACTAGCACCAAACTTCACTTGGCCTCAAGCACTTCCTGCCCCTGGACTCCCTGTGTCCATGACTGGCACTGGCTGAGAATTCCTTACTTGAGCCACCTAGGGTCCTATGCCCATCTGGCTAAGCTTCTGTCCTCTGTCCCTACATCTGTCATGATTCCAAGGGTCCCTAGGTCAGTCTCAGTGAATCTGAATTCTCCCAAATCCCTGCTCTGGCCTTGAAGGGGCTTTATGAATGTGTGTGGAACCTCAGCCCTTTGTACAGTGTCAATAGAGTAGTAATCAAGCCAAAAGTGTTTGCCAAAGGCAACTTGCTCCTACTCAAAACTCCTCTACTTTCCCTTATCTAAACTTCATAGCAGAATATTCAGTCCCCCCCAGACTGCTCCTTGCCTCCTCCTTGTATTTGTTTTTTCATTTTTAATTTTAAAGATGCGGGGTACAATTCAGGGTTAGGTATACAAATGTTCATTATACAGGCACCCTTGTTGATGAGGGTACTTGCAGTAGCTCCCCTTCTCTGGCAGTTTCCCACTTCTAGTTGTATTTTTTACTATTTATCCACATGGCAGATTACTTTATTCACTGTCCCACAAAGCCAATTCTGTGACTTTACTGACTCCTCTTCTTCAGCAATGTTTTCTTCTCTTTCTTCATTTATTCAATTTTTCTTTTCTTCAAGTCCTAAGACCCAGCTGAACCTCATGGCCCAGTTCCTGCCCTCCTTTCTAGAGCTTTTTCCAGCGTTGAGTGCTCAGTCTGGCATCTATAAAGTCTGGGGTTTTTGGACTTCTTGCATACGCCTGTTCTTTGAGACTCAATTTGGTTAAGTGATATGCTATACCCATGTCCTCTCTCCCCAAATGACAGGTCACTTCTTATAACCAGTGCTCAGGATAGGGTTTCCTGCCCAGGAGATGCTGAAATACTAATTTTACAGAAAAATTGTTACATGAGATTATCAGGAAAACACAAGTTGATAGTATTTATGCTAAAGGAAGAAATAAAATCCAGTAAAGATAGTATTAACAATAGTTATCGGCTGGGTGCAGTGGCTCACCCCTGTAATCCCAGAACTTTGGGAGGCCAAAGTGGGAGGATCACTTGAGGCCAGGAGTTCAAAACTAGCCTGGGCAACAAAGTGAGACCCCATCTCTACACACACACACAAAAGTTATCATTTACTGAGCATCTACTACATACTAAGTGGTGTACCAGACACAGCAGATTTCTTATAATTCTTTTCATAATCTTTATTTTTTAAAGTTGTTTTAGAGACAAGGTCTCACTCTGTCAACCAGGCTGGAGTGCAGTAGTGTGATCATACCTCATGCAACTTTGAACTCTTTGAGGTAAAGAAATCTTCCCACCTCAGCCTCCTGAATAGGTAGGACACTACAGGCATGTGCCACCATATCCAACTAATTTATTTTTAAATTTTTTGTAGAGTTAGGATCTTGCTCTGTCATCTAGGCTGGAGTGTGCAGTGGTACAGTCACAGATCACCGCGACTTCAAATTCCTGGCCTCAAACAATCCTCCCACCCTGACCTCCCAAAGTATTAGGATTACAGGCGTGAGCTACCATATCTGACTTCTTTTAATAAGTTTTAGAGGTAGGTATTAATTTAGCCCCATTAGTTGAAAAAAAATCAGAAATCAGAGGTCAAATAATTAGCCCAAGATTACAAAACTAGGAAGTGGTGAACTCTGGATTTGAGTCTACAAATTCAAAGCCCTTGTCAATCCCATAAACCCTCCCAGATCTGCACTATCTAACATACATGTCTAGCCACTAGCTACAGCATACTATTTGAATATATTAAAATTAAATATTTAGTTATTCAGTTACACTTGCCACATTTCAAGTACTCAGTCACATGTGGCTGGTGGCTACACATATAGATCATTTGCAGCATCTCAGAATGTTCCAGGTGTTCTCTGGTCTATCACTAGGACATGGGGGAAAGATGGGTCCTAGCCAATTACAATTTCGTGGTAATAATAGGAGAAGACATCATCCTAAAAGAAGAGCTTTTCCTTTGTTTATGAACAAACTTGCCAGAAATTTGTTTTTTCTGCTAATCAGGATCTGGATGGATTAGAAGGTTGCCCAGTTAAGACTCCAAAACAAACTCTTCCACGCTCCACCTATAATACTGTTATTCTTATAAGATACCCGAAAGGCATCTGGTGGTATAAAATTCCAGAAAACTGGCCACCCAATTACTTTTCTTGTAAAATTCACTAGCAAATATCCTCCAAATTATTGAGACTAACTAGAGAAAAAAAATTGAATTTAGAAATTTTGGATTAGGCTGAGTGTGGTGCTCGTGCCTATAATCCTTGGACTCTGGGAGGCCAATGCAGGAGGATTGCTTGAGCCCAGGAGGTGGAGGCTGTGATGAGTCATGATCATGCCACTGCACTCCAGTGTGAGTGACAGAATAAGACTCTGATTTCTTTTAAAAAGAAGTTTTAGATTAAAAAGAAAAACTCTACAGCCGGGCATGGTAGTGTGTGCCTATAGTTCCAGCTACTTGGAAGGCTGAGGTGGAAGGATTGCCGGAGCCCAGCAGGTCGAGGCTGTGGTGGCCGGGAGTGGCCACTGCACTCCAGTCTGGGCGACAGAGTGAGATTCTAACTCAAAAAAAAAAAAAAAGAAAGAAAGAAAGAAAGAAAAAAACTCTAGTGACAAAGATTTAAGTTAGAGACCTAAGAACCAAGACACTAGCTGCTAAGGGCTTTTGCTGATAAACCTAACTGGAGAACACTCAACTACAAAGAACACAAAGGAATGATAAAGAGAAAAAAATGATAAAAAGAGGTCTGTTGAGATTATAGAGTAAATCAGTGAAGAACTGGAAGAAAGGCAAAAAGAAAAACCTAAAAACCTGTCTTCCAAAAATTGAGACAAGATTATTCTTTTTTGTTATGAAGTATTACCCATTATGAATATTTATAAAATGTTTATGGACACTCTTTGGTAAAATCATATATGAGAGAGGAGCCAAAAAAAAAAACCTCCGAATTATTTTTTGGAGGGTGGGCTCCTTATAATACACTAGGAACTTGTTCCTCCAGATCAAATGGTCAATCAAAGTTTTACCTGAACATTTTGAGAAGTTTGCATAATGATTTGTGGAAGAAATGTCTGAGTTGTGGCAAACAGGTGAGTGGTTATGCCACCATGACAATGCAACTGCTCACACCGTGCTGAATGTTCAGTAGTTTTTGACCAAAAATAGCTTGACCTCCTCCCATCTGATCTTTCCCTGAGCAACGTTTTTTTGTTTCATCAGCTGAAAAGAGTACTTAAAGGGAAAATATTTTGCCGATGTGGAAGAGGTGAAACAAAAAATGGCAGAAGCAATAAAAGGCATCCAAATTAACAAGCTCAAAAACTGTTTTGAGCAGTGGAAAAAGCATCTCAATAGGTGTAATGCATCAAATGCAGGGTGACCCAAATTTTAAACATGTAAGAATACAAAATGTCTTATAAATAAATTCCAGTTCTTTTGGGTCCCCCACATAAAAACAAATGGTGCATAGTACACAAAAAGAAAATCATAAAAGAAATAACTAGCAGGATTTGGTGTTATTAATTTTAGCCTTTCTCATAAGTGTACAATGATATCACATGTGGTTATAATTTGCCTTTCCCTGGTTAATGATGCTGAACACCTTTTTTCATGTGCTTATTTGCCATCTGTGTAAACTCTAAGGTGAAATGTTTGTTCATGTCTTTGCCCATTTTCTGGTTGAAAAATTTTTTTTTTTTTTGAGTTGGAGTCTCACTCTGTCGCCCAGACTGGAATGCAGTGGCTGCTCCCGGCCACCGCAGCCTCGACCTGCTGGGCTCTGGCGACCCTTCCGCCTCAGCCTTCCAAGTAGCTGGAACTATAGGCGCGCACTACCACGCCCGGCTCATTTTGATTTATTGTAGAGATGAGGTCTCACCTGCCCAGGCGGGTCTCGAACCCGCGGGCTCAGGCAATCCACTCACCTCAGCCTCCCAAAGGCGCGGGATTACAGGCTGAGCCACCAAGCCCGGCTCTCTGGTTGAAATTTTTAAAAAACTGCTGCATGTTCAGTTTTCTTATATATTTCAGATACTAGTCCTCTGTCAGATATGTAGTTTGCAAATATTTTCTCCTAGTCTGTTTTTTGACTTTTCATCTTCATATTAGTTCAGCAGTAATTTCTAATTTTGATGAAGTTCAATTTATTAATTTTGCATTATAGATTGTGATTTTGGTGTCAAGTCTAAGAAAGATCGCTATACATAGCCCTAGATCATGAAGATTTTCTCCCTTTTTTTTCTAAGAGCCTTACAGTTTTATATCTTACATTTAAGCATGTGTTCCATTTTAAGCTTATTTTTGTATAAGGTATGAGGCTCAAATAGAGGTTTTGTTTTTTTGTTCACTAGCAAATACCCTCCAAATTATTGAGACTATCTAGAGAAAAAATTTGAATTAAGAAATTTTTGATTAGGCAGGGTGTGGTGGCTTGTGCCTGTATCCTAGCACTGTGTTGCTCTAGGACCATATGTTGAAAAAGCCATCTTGTCTGGGCATGGTGGCTCACACCTACAATTTCAACACTTTAGGAGGTTGAGGTGAAAGGATTGCTTGAGGCCAGGAGCTCATGACCAGCCTGGGCAACACAAATTTTTTTAAAGAAAATTAGCCAGGCATGGGGGTGTACACCTGTATTCTCAACTACTCAGAGGAGTCTGAAGTGGGAGGATTGCTTGAGTCCAGGAGTTGGAGGTTCCATGAGCTATGATCATGCCACTGCACTCCAGCTTAGGTGACAGGGTGAGATCCTGTGTTGAAAGAAGCCGGGCTTGGTGGCTCAGCCTGTAATCCCGCGCCTTTGGGAGGCTGAGGTGAGTGGATTGCCTGAGCCTGTGGGTTCGAGACCCGCCTGGGCAGGCGAGACCTCATCTCTACAATAAATCAAAAATTAGCCGGGCGTGGTAGCGCACGCCTGTAATTCCGGCTACTTGGAAGGGTGAGGCGGAAGGATCGCCGGAGCCCAGCAGGTCGAGGCTGCCGGGAGCGGCCACTGCACTCCAGCAGTCTGGGCAACAGAGTGAGACTCCAACTCAAAAAAAAAAAAAAAAAAAAAAAAAAAAAGGAAGAAAGGGAAGGAAGGAAGGAAAGAAGGAAGTGTAGGGAGGGAGGAAGAAAAGGCTATCTTTTTTCCACGAATTGCTTTAGCACTTTTGTCAAAAAATCAGTTGAGATCACAGAAAAAAAAAAAAGAATACCACGTTTTCACTCATAAGTGGGCACTACACATAGGGCACAAGGGCACAAAGGCAGGAACAACAGATACTGGGCACTGCTAAAGAAGGGAGTTCCAGAGGGAGGGGGATAAGGGGCACACAACCACCCACTGGCTACCATGTCTACTACTGGGGGGAGGGGGAAGAGGGTTCACTAGAAGCCCAAACCTCACTTTCTTGCAATTTACTTATGTAGCAGATCCTTACATGTACCCCACAATTCTAAAATAAATTTTTTTTAAAAAGCAAATAAAAAATAAAAATCAGCTGAGCATATTCATTTGAGTCAACTTCTAGGCTCTTTATTTTGCTTCATTGATCTATGTATGTATCCCTTTACCAATACCATACTGTCCTAATTACTGCATTGGATTGCTAGGGCTGCCATAACAAAGTGCCACAGACTGGTTAGTTTAAACAAGAGAAATGTATTTTCTCACAGTTCAAGAAGCTAGAAGTCCAAGATCAAGGTATTGGCAGAGTTGGTTTCTTCCAACGGATTCTCTCCTTGGTTTGTGGATAATCATCTTCGCTCTATGCCTTCACCTCTCCTTGTCCTATTTTCATCTTAAAAAGACACCAGTCGCCAGTGAATTGGGACCTGCCTATATGATGTTACCTTAATTAGTTGTTTAAAGGCTCTATTTCCAAATAGAGTCATATTCCGAGACACCAGGGTTTAGGATTCAAACATATGAATTTTGAGCGATATAAGGGAACACAGTTCAGTTCATAACGATGACTATAGCTACATAATAAACCTTAATATTGGGTAAAGTGATCCTTCTTAGTATAAAAGTGTAGGTTTCAAGTCAGAATTTGAAAAAAAATTCAGTTCAACACTTAACTAGAATTGGTGGAGTAGCCACTAGATGTCAAGTTAGATGTCAAAGGTTTAAAATCTGTGTTACCTCTAAATTGCAGCTGCTCCATCTGTAAAAGAAGGGGTAATAATATCTACCTTATAAGAGCAGATGGGATATGTATTAAAATGTTATCATAATAAAGGGACTGGCAGTAGTGGGATCCCATAAGGGGATGGGGAGGCACACATAACATCAATAAGGGTACCCAATCTCAAACCAGGCAAAGTGGGGACCAAGAGAAAGCCCATACTTTACTTGTACAATGACCACTTATGTACCTAACCCTGAATTGTACCCCACATCTGTGGGGAAAAAAAAAGAATGTAAGGACAAACTCAGGTCTTCTGATTCCAAATCTTTCCACCACTTATTTCTTCTTTGTCAAGAATTCTTGAGTTATTCTAGAAAAATAAATTTACCACATAAATTTTAAAATAAGTTTATCTATGTCTATTAAAAACTTTGCTGAGATATTGATAGTAGAATTAAACATATGGATCAATTTCAGTAGAACTGACATCTTTACTATGTCAAGTTTTCCAATCCAAGGTGGTATATATCTCCATTTACTTAGATTTTCTTTTTTTTTTTGTATTTAAAGATATGGGGTACAGTGTTCAGGATTAGGTATTAGCATTTTCAACATACAGATCTTGTATATGTTTTGTTAAGTTTATACTAATTACTTCATCTTTAGGGAGGGGTGACTGTAAATAGTATTGTTTTTAATTTTTCATTGTTTGTTGTTGAGTATAGAAAAATAATTGATTGTGGGGTGTTATCTTGATCTGGTATACTGTCACTGTGGTAAACTCTTATTAGCTCCAGGAGTTTTCTGGGTTTTTTTTTTTGTTGTTTGTTTTTTAGTAGATTACTTGTAAACAATCATCTGCAAATAGTTAAAAAAACCTTTTTTTTTTCTAATCTGCATATCTTTTACTTTTTTTTTTTTTGCCTTATTGCAGTGACTAAAGCATCTAGTATTAGGTTGAATAAGAGCAGTAAGAGCAGATATACTTGCCTCTTTCCTAATCTTAGGCAAAAAACATCCATTCTTTCACTATTAAGTATGATGTATAGGTCTTTTTTTTTTTTTTGTAGATGCTCTTTATTAAGTTGAAGTAATTTCCTTCTATTTTTAATTTGCTGAGAGTTTTTCTCATGAATGAGGATCTGATTCTGTGAATGAATGATTCTTTTCTTTAGTTTGCTGACATGGCGTATTAACTTGATTGGTTTTAAGACTGAACTAGCCATGCATCCCTGAAATAAATCCTACTGGCCATGGTGTGTCATTTCTTTTTAGACATTGTTGGATTTGCACAAACTAGAACTTTTTACTCCATGCTCTGTGGTATTTCCACTCCACTACTACAGTTATTTTTCACAATTTTGACTTTAGCTCAAATCCTATAAAAGATCTTTCTAGTTCTTTCTTCCTGAAATATGTTACGGTTCCTTCTGGTAGCTGTTTTCTCTTGCTGCAACCAACTAATAAACCTAACTTTATTTGATTACAGGTGTGTCTTTGGCTGGCAGGCTTTATCACTGAGAATTTCTGAATTCTCAAGAATAGACGTGCAGACTTCTAAGGTTCCCAGATCGGAATTTTAGAAACATTGCACAGGTGGCAAGATTATTATTTTGCCAAATTGTTTATGAATGTTAGTGGTTGTTATTTGTAAGTTTCAAAAATAAACACAAAGTGTCTCGAGGTTAGAAAAGTTTTATTTATCATCTAAAACTGGATTATATATTACAAATTCTGATCAAAATAATATTAAAGGTATTTTCAGTAGTACCACAAACTATCTGTACCTGAAGATAAAAACAAATAGTAAACCAGCAAGCATACACTGAAACCATACTCATGTTTAAAATATCACTATGTTTAGAAAATACATGTACATGTTTTTATAGTTATGAAGTGGAAAGGACACACAAATATTTACATATGATTTTCAGCTGATAAACACATGTTCTGAATTAATCATCAGAAGGCTGTAAAATCCTGTTTTTTTTTAAGGGGACATAAAACAGTATCTCATTTCATACAACAAAATACAGTACTTCTAATTTTTCTCATACTCACTTTTTTTTTTTTTTTTTTGAGTTGGAGTCTCACTCTGTTGCCCAGACTGGAGTGCAGTGCCGCTCCCAGTCACTGCAGCCTCGACCTGCTGGGCTCCAGTGATCCTTCCGCCTCAGCCTTCCAAGTAGCTGGAACTACAGGCGCGCGCTACCACGCCCAGCTAATTTTTTGATTTATTGTAGAGATGAGGTCTCACCAAGTTGCCCAGGCAGGTCTCAAACCCGTGGGCTCAGGTAATCCACTCACTTCAGCCTCCCAAAGCACGAGATTACAGACTGAGCCACCAAGCCCGGCTCATACTTGCTTTTAACTGTACTGTGAGAGGTACTTATAAGTAGATAGCAGCTTGGCTGGTTAATGGATTCCTATATAATCCTTATATATTAGGCTGGATTAGGGGATGCCAGGAGACATTTTACACTAGAAGTTCTGAGCGTACAGAAGCAGAGATTTCTCATTAGAAATTTATACTTGACTACTTTAAGCACTGGACCTATACAAAAGTATCACCATTGAATTGGGCTGTTTCACTTATAAGCTATAATTAGCATTTCAGTCTTATGTAGAGCAGCTTAGAATGGCATCATATATTCTATTGATTCTTGCCTCACAGAGACAGAAACATGAATTTTGGGGCAGAAAGTAGACATGAATATTTTCTTTTTTTGGAGTTGGAGTCTCACTCTGTCGCCCAGACTGGAGTGCAGTGGCATGCTCCCAACCACCACAGCCTCGACCTGCTGGGTTCTGGCGATCCTTCCGCCTCAGCCTTCAAAGTAGCTGGAACTACAGGTGCGCGCTACCATGCCTGACTAATTTTTGATTTATTGTAGAGGTGAGGTCTTGCCAAGTTGCCCAGGTGGGTCTCGAATCTGCGGGTTCAGACAATTCATTCACCTCAGCCTCCCCAAGCGTGGATTACAGGCTGAGCCACCGAGCCCAGCTGACATGAATATTTTCAATGCTCCTTTATTAACATTGATACAAGTATTCATCAGCACAGACAATTAAATTAACCTAGGTATTCCAAATTTGTTCCCTCTCTAAATCACGGCTTAATTTTACCAATAAGAAGGTAAGGATTTACTTCCAGGAAAAGCTAGAATATTAAACAAGTCCAGCGTAGAGCAGGCACCAAACCTAGGACCAAAAAACTAGGTAGCATATGGGATAATATTAAGAGACAGCAGCTTGACCAACAAGAAGAAAACACGAGTTCTATTTAGAGAAGGAAGAAACCTGGTAATGTCTCTGAATTCATAAACCATACAACTTGATCTTTAATGAGTTGATAGTCCTGACCCACAATTTCTATAATCCCATTTGAGGAATAATGAGAAAAGAAACATGGAACTAGGAAATGGCAAATTTCTTAAGTACTTAGTCGTAGGCCTGAGGCTAAGAACTTTATTTCATTTAATCTTCCTAAACACTATTAGAAGTATGCATCATTTCTCCCATTCACTAATGTGGGAATTGACACTGAGAGGCCTCCCACCATAAATCCCACATGATGAAACTGGGATTCAAACCTGGGCCTTATTCAAAACATTATGGTCTTTTTGTGCCAACACACCGACTTCCCCAAGTGAGATGTTAGAGGTGACTTGGTCCAGGTTTTAATGATAAAGAAAGAGGAGAAAAGAAAAATAGTTGCTGGGATATTTCTTCAAAGAAATTCTCTTGACTGTTTAGTAACTGGAGCTTTTCCATGCCTTAAAGCTGTTACAACTGATGATAATGTGTTAGAATGTGTGGGAATGTGGCACTTACTCTGAGTTGGTTTTAAGGGGAGATTTCCCTAAGGAATTTATAACATTTATGATAAAAGAATTGTTCATTTTCCAGAAAGTGAAACTAGGGGAAGACTGAGAAAAATTTGTAGTCATGAACTTGTGATAATGGGTGAGATTTTAGACAAAAGTGTGGGAACTCATTCCAAGTGTGTTTTCCTGATTTAGCTCTGGAACCCAATTGATAAACCCCTGCTTACCTATGTTACTCTGTTATCCTATGTGGTATTTGAAGCATTATAGCTGTGTAAGAATAGAAACAATGGTGGGGGGGGTCACAAATTTAAAAAGACATGAACACAATCTATTCTTAACCACTTGTATTGGTAAGAGAGTATCAATATGAATAATTAAAAGCAGTCTAAACATTTAAAACAAAATACTCCAGTCTCTTTTCCAGCCAAACAAACAAACACAAAATTCTAAAAATTGTGAAGCATTTCTGCTACACCTAAACTATTGTTCTCTTTAGTGAAACAGACCACTATTACCAGGTAAAGATCTTTTGGGAAGGAAAAGGCTTGAGACAGAAAGAGCCTCATGAAAGGTCACTTTAGGAACGGGAAGGACTCTTTAGAAATGGGTCTCTAGCAGATTGGTGCTGATGGCTCTCCTGGGAAATAGGAGGGTAGAGTAGCAAGAGAATACATCTTGAATTTAGGAGAATCATGTAACAAAGGCTGATGTTTCCAGATGTCAACTGTATTATTTTTTGAGGATAAGGCATTTTAGATAAAGCTACTGAGAGAAGGTATTTTTCAGATAAGAATTTTGGCCAAGAAGTTGACCTCCTTGTCACCTTAGGTTCTCAATCTGCACAAAAAGCTACTAAGTGGGGAATAACAAAAATATCCTGAAACTTTGTTCCTTGAAGACTAAGACATAGGTTGACTTTTCTGTCAAGCAACTCAGATACTGTTAAAGATGCTGTGCTGTGATGCAAAACAGACACTGGACTAGAAATCATAGCACTCTTGGGTTTTAGCTTCAGTTCTTTCTTGCTCAGATTACTCCTTCCTGGAATTATTAATTTAGTTATAAAATAAGAAAGTTAAAATGAATAGCAATAGTATTATGGTTTTTTCTAGCTTTTTAAGATTCAAAAACAGGATGATTTTCATTTAAGTTTTAACTAGTTTCATGGGGATGCTGGCAAACATTCTGCCACCCAGTGGTCACATTTCAGGATTTGTAATTAGGGAATCAAGGAAACCTGCCATCCCACTGACCAGCTACTCCTAGAGATGTTCAATTTGGAGGAAATGTGTTTTTATTCCAGGGTCCAGATGTCAGTAGCTGCAGCAAAGGAGAGAAGGATATGTGCTGCCTGCTTTAAGAAAGACTGAGTGTCTTCCTGGTTGTCAACTGAGAGTATTCTTGCCCCTCAGGATCTCTCTGGAGATATCTATGGGTGGCTAACTACTAACAAGTTACCAACTTCTCCAGGTAAGCCAGGAAAACTGAAAATGAATGTGGTCAGATCAGGAGAATGACTGTTGGAATACTCAGGTGAGGAAAGAAAAGTGATCTGATGAGGCACCCATGATGGATACACCTAACCCAAGGTCTCTGGTCACTCAGCAGACTGCAACTGTTAAAAAGCACAAGGAGAAGTATGGCTGAATCAGTGTTAGAGGCAAGCCTGGCCTTCAGGTTCTGGAGAAAGGCTTTCGTTCCCCTAAGTTAAGAGCTAAAGCCTGTGAAACCAGAAGGAAGACCAAAAAAGCATTTCAGCAGCCAGTGGTCTGTGTAGGGAAGACTACAGAACCTCTGTCAGTGGGGTCAAGATATCTTGGATTTCAGACACTCCAAGACCCTCATTCTAGGGACAGATAAAATAAAAATAAACCAAGCCAGGCTCAGTGGCTCAGCCTGTAATCCTGCACCTTTGGAAGGCTGAGGTGAGTGGACTGCCTGAGCCCGCAGGTTCAAGATCCGCCTGGGCAACTTGGCCAGAACTCATCTCTACAATAAATCAAAAAATTAGCTGGGCGTGGTAGTGCATGCCTGTAATTCCAGCTTCTTGGAAGGCTGAGGTTGAAGGATCCCCGGAGCCCAGCAGGTCGAGGCTGCGGTGGCCGGGAGTGGCCACTGCACTCCAGTCTGGGCGACAGAGTGAGACTCCAACTCAAAAAAAAAAAAGCCCTAAAAAAACTAAACAGGGGGAGGTAAGGTCTCTTGGAAAACAACAGAAGTCCCAATTTGAAATGGGTAGGAATGTGAAGTATATGTACTTCCAGATGCTGAGTACAAGCAAAAGGTCCCCACCTAGTGGGAGGGATTTTGCCTAAGAATACTATATTATTTGTCATACTTTTTTGTAATAATTAATTTTTTTTTTTTTTTGAGTTGGAGTCTCACTCTGTCGCCCAGACTGGAGTGCAGTGGCTGCTCCTGGCCACCGCAGCCTCGACCGGCTGAGCTCCGGTGATCCTTCCGCCTCAGCCTTCCAAGTAGCCAGAACTACAGGCGTGTGCTACCACGCCAGGCTGATTTTTTGATTTATTGTAGAGATGAGGTCTTGCTGCCCAGGCGGGTCTCGAACCTGTGGGAATTAATTTTTTAAATAAGAAATGAGGTCTTGCTATGTTGCCTAGGTTGTTCTTGAACTCCTGGGCTCCAGCAATCCTCCTGCCTCAGTCTCCCAAAGAGCTAGGATTACAAGTGTGAGCCACTGCTCCCGACCTCATCTGTTATATCGTTTTTTAGACATGAAAAATGAAATTAGGGTCAGCTATTTAGAATTTGGGAAGGTATTCTACAGGTTGATTCTCTAGCAAAGATAAAACTGATTATGATGATTTGTTAATTTGGGGCAAATTTGCTGATAATTTATAAAGGTCCCTGAAAATCTGCTTATGTTATTTATGGAAAGACTCAGTTATTTTGTATTGAGACCACATCCTAAGAGAGAAAGACTATTGGTTATCGTTTATCAAAAAAAATTTCATGTTGTTTTAAAAACTTGGAGTACAGTAGTTGTAGGTTACTTTCCTCAACTTTGTTTTCAGGAAACTCAGTCAGCCCATTCCCTTAGATATTCTGGTTTCCATTTTGAGACTCCTATTATTCTCTAGTTTTAGAAAAAAATCTTCCAAGCTGGTCCAGAAAGAAGTCCCAGGCAGCCTAGCTAAGATATAAGACTCAGCTTACTGTGCCTGCATTTTTCTTTACCTACCAATGTATATAACTCAAAAGATTAGTGAAGAGACAGGGGAGACAGTGTCAACCCAGCCCACTCAGGGATATAGCTGAGAAAAAGGAAACTGGAGGGTTCAAGAATGAGTGGTACTTGATGAAGCATGAAAGTCTAAGTTCTTGACTCACTGACATTCAACAGATTAAACAATAAAAGACAGACAAAAAACTTATAAACTCTATGATCTGGGGTGGAGAACAGTTGCCATATCTACCATTTAGCTTCCATTTTGACCATAAATTAAAGATATGAAGCTGTAATTGATGAATGAAGATAATAAAGAATTCTTTTTTTTTGAGTCAGAGTCTCAGTCTGTCGCCCAGTCTGGATGGAGTGCAGTGGCACAATCATGGCTCACCACAGCCTCAAGTGATCCTTCTGCCTCAACTCCCCAAGTAGTTGGGACTACAGGTGCATGCCACCACACCAGCTAATTTTTTGATTTTTTTTCTTTTTTTGTGGAGATGAGGCCTCGCTATGTTGCCTAGGCTGGTCTTAAACTCCTAAGCACAAGCAACCCTCCCGCCTCGGCCTCCCAAGGTGCTAGGATTACAGGTGTGAACCACTGCCCCTGTCCCAAAGAGTACATTTTTAAAAATTAGAGGTACTTCTATTAATATTTTAGTATTAACACTGAAGTTGAGAATGCAAGAATTATACATTCAGAAATAATAAAATGTCCATTAATAGCTTATATTTTTACCTGACAAAGTGACTGAGAATGAAATAGGAATAATTGGTTTGTGAAATCATGCCTCTCAAAATCATGTCTGGTAGCATGGTCTCACTTGAATGATTCATCAACAAGTGCCATCACAATGGCTGGAAATTTAAGCATCACACAATCATAAACTTTCTTCTTCAAATATGAAAAAGTGTATGGAAATTTATTGATCTTGACAAGGCTAGAAATAAGCTCTTACCTTCCCTTATAGAATAATACCCTGTACTCTAAATCAATTCAGTATAAGATTGCTTAGAAAATGAATCTGCTACCATCTTTTCTTGATGCCACCTGATATCTGGCCACTTGAATATGAACTCAGACTCCACAGTCTTAAAAGTAGCACTAAAATATCAGCTTAAAAGCTAATAACAGGAATGGGTTATTCTTTTTTAACTAGTATACCTTCCCTAGCATTGTCTGGTAAGCTCATCTTCCAATTCAAACATTACTTAACATCTTAAAAACCCTTACAGATCACATTATGCTTTACTTGAGCTCTTTCAAAGAGTAGAGGTGTTCCAAACACAAGAAAACAGAGGCGTTTACCAAAAGGAGGGGAAAAAGAGGCAGGTATTTGTCTCATTCATTTCTGCTTCTCCACTGTAACCTAGCTTTGTAGCTGGCACATGGACATTCCTCAATAAACACTGAATGAGAGATTTCAATCAGATGGCTCAGGAGTTAAGATTTTTTCTGTGTCTTCAAACTTGTCATTTTTTTTCTTAGGCTCCCATTTATGTTTGACAAGCAGATACATATCTTTTAAAAGTTATCTACCTTTTTCTTTCAGGAAGGGAATTCTCCCATTTCAACTGAGTATCTCAGTATAATTGGATAACCTCATCCCACTCGGAAATAGGCCAGATTCCATTGGGCTGAACATTGGGAGGAGAGTGTTTCCAATCCCATGTCTTTACAGGAATCTTCCACGTCTTGCCGTAGTTAGCTTCAATGTATTCGATGGTTTCACAGGGCACGTGGACCTTCATGTCTACAAACTCAGTCCAGCACAGTGTAAACTTGGGAAACAGGTATCTGCAGCAAAACAGGCAATGTGGGGAGAGGTTAGGCTTCAACAGTGTAAGGAACCCAGTTGCTAGTTCATTCTTGGCTGAAAGACAGCTCTCTTCCACTCAATAGCTTTGGGAATAGACAGAGTGGATATTTCATTGTTTTGACTGTCCAGAATCCCTTTCCTCTTCTAATGTAAACAGTACCCCAATTTTCCTGCTCTGTTCCAAGTCCATATGATTGAGGAGAGGCCGACTTTACTCCTAAGCTCCAGGGATGGGTAAAAAAACCCAGACCAGTAAGTTATAGTGGTTAATTTAGGAATGAGAACATACCCAAGTTAGGCAAATATAAGTCAGTCTTGAGATTTGTTGAAACTTATTGGGAGAAGAGATGTCAAACTAAAAAGCTGCCAAAAGATGGAGGAAAATGATCATTCCCTGCCCCCGCCCTGCAAAATTTGGATTCCCAAGGGTATAGAATAAACATGATTATAAGCTGCATTCCCAGGCTTCTCCCTTAGTTCAATATATCTTACATGATTAAACCTGTAGCATCCGTCTTTCTTTAATCTCAAATGCTAAAGAACATATTTAAACCAGCCCAGAATACTAGTTACAATGAATTTAGCTGTATTCATTGCAGAACTGTCGATTAGTAGGTAAATTTCACAAATTAAACCAAAACTTGTTTCTTTTTTTTTGAGTTGGAGTCTCACTCTGTCACTCAGATTGGAGTGCAGTGGCACGCTCCCGGCCACCACAGCCTCGACCTGCTGGGCTCCGGCGATCCTTCTGCCTCAGCCTTCCAAGTAGCTGGAACTATAGGCGCGTGCTACCATGCCCAACTGATTTTTGATTTATTGTAGAGATGAGGTCTCGTCAAGTTGCCCAGGCGGGTCTCGAACCCGTGGGCTCAGGCAATCCACTCACCTCAGCCTCCCAAAGCGCGGGATTACAGGCTGAGCCACCGAGCCTGGCTTCAAAACATGTTTCTTATAGGTACTTTGGATCAAGTAAATTAAGTTCTATGTACTACAAAGGAAAACTAACACTAGCATGTCTATTTGGTTTATTTTATGTTATAGCCCTATATTCTGTGTTGTTTTTTTCTGAGAAGTGTTTCTTCTCTTCACGTGTAAAGAACTTTCAGAAATGAGATTTGAAGTGGCAATAGCAGAGATCACAGAAATTTAAAATATCAGAAGATTAAAGAAAGAACAGGGAAAAGCCAGATTTCAATGTGTAATCATATTATAGAAATGGGATCTAACTGGTATGTTCTCCAAGAAAAGGTCAGTTCTCAATAGTTTGCTTTTGAATATCATGTTTTACCACCAAATGAACATTAAGCTCTACTTGAAAAGAAGAGGCTGAACAAATTCTAAAGAAAGCAACAAGTCCCTTCTACCCAAACCCAGTTAATGGACAATCCCAGCTGGCTTCTGTGAAAAGGAGGCCACAGCAAATCTCATAGCTGAGAAAGAAATAAGATACAGCTTAGACCCACCATCTGCTGGTCCCAATTTTACTCTGTACACTCATATTCATGGAATTGCTTATTTTGTCATCAGACATATCAATCCATCCCCAGCATCCACCCTCCCTAATCAGATGTTGATCAGCAGAATGTCCATCTGTCTCATCCTATCAAGTTGACACACCAAAGCAGAATTAAAGGCAGAAATCATGGCCTATCTAGTAACACAGGCAGGGAAACGTCTCTCTCTTAACTATTAGACTCTACACTCGCATCCACAAACTGAAAAAGAAAAAAATAACAGAACCAGGATAGACAGGTTGGGAGAAAATACTACAAATTTTACAAAAGCAATGTTTTGAACAATGTAGAATTCTTGAACAAAACCAAAACATTTAAAATATATAAACAATGTGAACATATTTTAAAGACAATTTAACTTAAATATTAATTCTTGCACCTAAACAGCAACACCTGTAAACTCTGTGGTTTTCCTTTCCCCAATTATTTTTTCAATTCATTCAGCAAAAAAGAAAATCCTATCTTCCTAGGAGAGGAGAAAAGAAAAACAAACCATAAAATGTGAAAACAAATTGTAAAACAGGATTGTGGAGAGGAAGTGAAGCAGGGGTGAACATAAAACAGTGCATGCCATGTACCCTGTTCCAGGTTACCAGTAAATAAAGACTAAGACTAAAATACATATGGGTCTGCAATGTTACCTTGGCTTTTAAAACTATGATTAAGTTCAGCCAAGCACTTTGTACTTTGAGGCTCTACAATTGAATCCAAAATGTGAACAGATTTAAACTTGGACTAAGGCAACCTCAAATAAGAATAAAAGTTTAAGAGATCTTATCACAAAAAAATCTGTCCATTTTCTATTTCATACCACTTTTATTTCATTTTACTTTTACGTAAATCAGTAGTTAGAATTAAAAGTTAGTTTGCATAGACCATTTTTCCTTTACAAACATCCTTAAAACCTATAAAACTACTCATTAGAGGTTAATAATTTAATCAGTTTAATTACAACCTATAAATACAATTGCTAAATGCAAAGGAAGTTCTTTCACCATTCTGAAGAACATTGATTTTATTATTACTACTTAGCTAGGCTCAATGTGATAGAGACTCCATCATCTCTAACTGAACCTGACCTTTTAAAATGTAAGTTTTGCATTAAACTCTAGAGTTGGAATGGCAGAAGTATTTTTATATGAATTTCCTGAAAAACAATACAAATGGCTTATTCTCACTATCAATTTTGTTTCTTCTTTTAATTCTTAATTTCTTTTTCTCATGTTATCGCAGTGCCTAATCCCTCTAGCATACTGTTTCATATAAGCAGGGCTAGCACACATTCTTATGCCTTCTTTCAGATTTTAATGGAAAGGATTCTAATGCTTTATCATTAAATATGATTGCTCACTCTAGGTTTTTGTTATAGTCCTTATTTCGGATCCCTTTTAATCCAAGTTTGCTAAGGTCTTTTTTCCATTTTTATTAATTATAACATCAAAAAATTTTTATATCATCTATTGAAGCAATCATGTCGTTTTCCCCTCCCTTTAATCTTTTAATCTGGCTGGATGCGGTGGTTCAATTCTGTAATCCCAGCACTTTGGGAGGCCAAGGCGAGAGGCTTGCCTGAGCTCAGGGGTTTGAGACCAGCATGGGCAACTTGGTGAGACCTTGTCTCCACAATAAATCAAAAAATAAGCCGGAAGTAGTGGTGTATGCCTGCAGTTCCAGCTATTTGGAAGACTGAGGCAGAAGGATTGCCTGAGCCCAACAGGCTGAGGCGGCGGTGGCCATGAGTGTGCCACTGCACTCCAGCCTGGGCAACAGAGTAAGACTCCAACTCCAAAAAAAGAAAAAGTCTTTTAATCTGGTAATGTGGATAATTACACTAATACGTACACACTAAAATATTCTATTCATTTACTATTTTTTTCTGCTGCGTAGTGAACTGAGACAATAATTTCTCTTCATAACAATTTTTGGGAATACTGTTCATGCCCAGTTTTGCTATCAGTCTCATAAAATCAGTTACTTAGTTTTCTCTTTTTCCATTTTTTGAAATACATTATATGGATATTATAGGGATAATCTATTCTGTGAAGCCATGGGAAAACTTTGCTGGAAACTTTCTAGGTCTTAGTGTCTTCTGGCAGGGAAAGAGGGAGAAAGGGGATTTTTGACTACTAATTCAATTTCTTGAATGAATATAGGTTATCTAGATCTTCTTGAGTTGATCTTGGTGTTTACATTTTTCTAAAAAATTGTATTATTTTCACATTTTGCCTAATTATCACACAGACCTAAAGTTATCTATATCATTTTATTTTGAGAGATTCTTATTTTCATATTTTCCTAATTATCATACAGACTTAAAGTTATCCATAGCATTTTCTTTTGAGAGTCAATGTAACACAGCTTAGAGCATAAAATAAGCCAGACATCCCTGGTTTGAGTCCTGAATACTGTATTTATTTTTTAATCTTTTTTTGCTTGATCAGCCTTGCAAGCTATTTTACTAGACTTTAAATTAATTTTTTAAAAGCCAGCATTTAGATTTGTTGGTCTTTGATACTGTAATTAATTTTTCTTGGCTTCCTTCACTTAGGTTGTCTCCATTGTTATTTTATTTTCTTCAGTTGAACACCTGTTTTTAAATCTATTTTTTCTATTTGATGTTTTTGGTTTTTTTTTTTGAGTTGGAGTCTCACTCTGTCACCCAGACTGGAGTGCAGTGGCACGCTCTGGCCACCACAGCCTCGACCTGCTGGGCTCCGGCGATCCTTCCGCTTCAGCCTTCCAAGTAGCTGAAACTACAGGCGCGCGCTACCACACCCGGCTAATTTTTGATTTATTGTAAAGACAAGGTCTTGCCAAGTTGCCTGGGCAGGTCTCGAACCTGCGGGCTCAGGCAATCCATTCACCTCAGCCTCCCAAAGCGCTGGGATTACAGGCTGAGCCACTGAGTCCGGCTTCTATTTGATGTTTTTAAGGCTATAAATTTATTTACCCTTTTAACTACAGTCTGCAAATTTTAATATGTAGTACATGCATCATCTTTTAGTCATATTTTATAATTTCTATCATGATTTCCTTTTTTAACTCATAAGTTATTAAGAAGGGTATTTTAAAGTTTCTACACATTTTAAAGAAGTCTTTTAATTGTCAGTTTCTAACTAATTTCACTGTGATCAGAAATGCCATCTATTGAAATAACCACAGTTGTTCCCCTTTAATCTATTAATGCAGAGGATTACACACATATAGGAATATTCTTATTATGCTTTGAAACCCATAAAAATTGTCTTTATGATCTAGTACATGATCAACATTTGTAAATGCTCTTTGATGACTGATTAAAAAAAAATTCTCCATTTGTTGGGTAAAGACTTTAAATATCAAATAGATCAAGTCTGGTCATTTACATTATATCCTCAATATCTCTACTAATTTCTTCTCTGCTTAAACCAGCAGTTTTAAAAATAAAAGCACAAAAAAATCTCTCACCACAATTGTGGACATGCTAAATATTCGTTCAATTTTATCACTTTTTGATTTATATTTTTAAAGGTCATATTGTTCATCATATAAGCTTATGAATATTATTTCTTCTTGGTGAACTGTTTCTTCGAAAGATTATGTAGTAAGCATTCTGATATTTCCCCTCTAAAATTCCATTCCGTCTGATCTTAATATTATAGTGTTTTCTTTGGTTAATTATATTGGGGTGTATCTTTTTCCCTCCCTATAATTTTCAAACTGTCTGTGATTTTGTTTTGGGTGTGCCTCTTTTATTATATACCTACATTTTTATTCTCCCATTTGATAATCTTTGTCTTTTTATAGGTTAGTTTAATTTGTTTACATTTATTGTGATAAATTATATGTTGAACTTATCTTGAACTCTAGAGCCAGACTGCCTGGGTCCAAACCCAGAGTTCCTCAGTTATTAACTGTGTGACCATAGCCAATCTCTTGAAGACTTAATTTCCTGAAAAAATAATAATAGAACCTACACCTCACAGGGAAGTTAGCATAAATAAATATAAAGGATTCAGAACTGTATCTAAGACACAGTAAGTGCTGTAACAATGTTGATTGTTGTCAACATAAAATTATTATTTTTACATGTTTTCAATTTACCATTCTTTTCTTTTGCCCCCCTCCCCTCCACTTTTCCTACTTTCATTTGGATTGATAAAGGTTTATTCCCTTTCGTTCTGCTTGTTTAAAAGTTTTAGATATTTCCATCCTAGTTACTGCTTTTTAAAATTTTAAAACAATTTTAAAACATTGTTACTTCACTATAACATTCTCTATTAAAGACTCATAAATATTACAGAATCTCTACCCTCTTTCTAAACATTAAACTTAATATACTTTACATGTTTATAAAATTTTTATTTTTCCACTCTTCATGAAATCTGAAAAACTTTACTCCTTGAACACTGACATAGCACATCTTCACCAACTTATTACTGTTAAGAGTTTTCCCTTTTTGACCTCTTTTTTTTTTTTTTGAGTCAGAGTTTCACTCTGTCACCCATGCTAGAATACAGTGGCATGCTCACGGGTCACCGCAGCCTCAGCTTCCTGGGCTCGAGCAATCCGTTAGCTTCAGTCTTTCAAGTAGTTGGGACTACAGGTGTGTGCCACCATGCCTGGCTAATTTTTTGATTTTTTTTTTTTTTGTAAGGATGAGGTCTTGCTATGTTGCCTGGGCTGGTCTTGAACTCCTGGGCTCAAGCAATCCTCCCACCTCGGCCTCCCAAAGTGGTGGGATCACAGGTGTGAGCTACCACACCCAGCTTGACCTTTCTCTTTTAATACCTTCGTTTTTTTGTTTTTTTTTTTTAAAGCAATGGTTAAAAAAATTTACTGACATTTTATCCATTTTTCTGTTCACTACTATTTCATATATATCATGTCTTCCTTCTGGGTTCTTTCATATGTCTCCCAGTATGGATCTAGGAGTCATGAACTTTAGTCTTTGTATTTATATAAATGTCTTTATTTTGATGTCACTCTTGAATGTTAATTTTAATTGTATGTAACATTCTAACTTGACAACTATTTTCCCACAGCTTTTGGAAGATGATACTCCATCATCTTCTGACCTCTACTGTTATTAAGATATACCTGGTGCTCCTTTGTGAACAACCTATTTTCTCTGTTAATAAAATGTTTTGTTTTTGATATTGGTGTCCTTAAGAAGTATCTTGGACTTATTATTTGTCCTGCTTGTCTATCTTTAATTTGTGGATTATCTTTAAATATTACCTCTTCATAATTTATTCTCTTTTAGCACAGATATATCTTTTATATATATTCATCAATGCTTTGTGTTTAGAGCAAAAAGTGTGGCAAAGTGCAAAATGAGTGTGTCACATTTTTAAGTCATTACCACCATTCTTGCCCTTAAACAGTCAACTAAGAATTAGAATCAACTCTTGAAAACCAAAGTTTACAGTATGTTGTCTAGAATTTTCTTTAACCACCTCTTTTACCAAACCTGTCACAATCCCACCATAGGTAACTCAAAAGCAAAAGGAGTGATAGAATTGTTAATATACTCTTCAAGGCCTAGGCTGCATTACAGTCTCTCTCAGATTATCTTTATTGATCTTTATTGGTCCCATTCTCCACTATGTCCTAGACTTTTAACATATTATATATAAAGGGAGGTGGGACACACTTTTTTTTTTTTTTTTTTGAGTTGGAGTCTCACTCTGTCACCCAGACTGGAGTGCAGTGGCCGCTCCCAGCCACTGCAGCCTCGACCTGCTGGGCTCCGGCGATCCTTCCGCCTCAGCCTTCCGAGTAGCTGGAACTACAGGGACGTGCTACCACGCCCGGCTCATTTTTGATTTATTTTAGAGATGAGGTCTCGCCAAGTTGCCCAGGCGAGTCTCGAACCCATGTGTTCAGGCAATCCACTCACCTTCGCCTCCCAAAGCAGTGGGATTACAGGCTGTGCCACCGAGCCCGGTCATACATGTTTTATAAAGTAAAATTCTATCTACTGAACTTCATTTTCCTGCTGACTTCCACTGTACATTGAATGATTCCATTTATCCTACCGACTATTAAACTCTGCTATGCAATACCCATAGGACCACTGTCCAGTTGACAGAACTGGTCATCTGTCCCACAGTGGAAACAAGAACAAATTTATACTATCAATGAGTAGACAAATTAAAGCTTGTAAAAACAGGTAGCATTTAACACCTGAATGCATATACATAATGACTGTATCAGAAACTATCAATTTAAAATATGCATAAAATTTTTCTTCCATGTCAGATGACAAAACCTCAGAACATAACTGCATAACTTCCTCAAACCAGCTCTTCAATAACCAGTTAGACTCCAATTGTGCTTGCTTTCCTTCAGACAATTTTTACAGGATTTCTCTTTGGATGTAACAATCTTAAAAAGGGTTCAATTTTTATTTCAAATTTCATACTAAATACAAAAGTCTTCTTTTATTTTGATATCAGGTTACCCAATTTGTCTAATCAGATGCAAAAATCTGAAACTTCATCACTGCAATTAGGTCTGCCTTGATCAAACTCATTGCTTCTGGTCTCATGAATCCCTCTGTTTCAACTTGTGATCTCATACTTTTCTTTTAGCATCAGTTTTCAAAGTCACAAAATATCATTTTTCTTTTTTAACTTTTACATCCATTTAAGTGTTAAGTTTGGATAAATAGTTAAACCTGTGTAACTAATAATAATTAAGATATAGAACATTTCTACCAACCTACTTGTCTGAAGCTGCCTGTGCTCCTTGGCAGTCAAGTAGTCAACCCATGCAGGGCCCAGGCAACCACTGATCTTATTGCACTCTTGATGGTTTTGCCCGTGCTACAATTTGCCTGTGCTACAATTTGCCTGTGCTACAAATAAATGCAAATACATACACATACTCTTCCTATCTGACTTCTTTCACTTAATGTTTTAGAGAATCATCCATGTTATTGCATCCATCAGTAGTTCATATCTCTTTACTGCTCAGTAGAATGTCATTGTTTGAATATATTATGATTTGTATATCTGATCATCAGAAGATGGGCATTTGAGTTGCTTCCAATTTTTGACTAGTATGAGTAAAACTGCTATGAACATTTGCATACAAGTCTTTCAGTGGAAGTACGTTTTTAATTCTCCTGGAATACTACCTTATATAATACCTTATAGAATTATTGTTGAAACTATGAAATACATGGCAATTTTAAAAAGAAAATTTACTTCACATAAATGAAAAACTTGCTGTTTAATCATTTGGAGGAAATATTCTCTTAAAAAAACAAGATTTGCTATATAAATAACTGCCACTTCTATATATTGTATAAGTATACAATTACCATATAACATGCATTCACAGTTCTTTTCTCAATTCCTCAATTTTGCACCTGCTACTCACTAGAGGTTTGGAGGTGTAATTAAGGAGACCTAAGACATAATCTATATGTTGTAAAATATGAAGGCATAAACAGAGCAGGAAATATGAGATCATTTTTAGAAAAGTCAATGTTTTAAATAAACTCATTTAAAGAAATTATTCAAATTTGCCTTTTAGCTTCACAGCTGTAAGTACTAAAAAGACAAATGTGTTTCTTGGAGCTATTAGAGCACAGTATCAATCTGTGAAGATGAGAGAGAGTATGAATGAGAATTTAACAACTACCTCTAGTCTTTAACTTTTTGTGAACCAGAGTGACTGAAAGTAGCATGCTAACTTAACTTTATGGATTTAATTCTTGAATGGTGCTAGGCTGGATCAAGTTGTCATCAACCTGGTGTCACCCTATTATCTTAACAAAACAGTGTGGACTGTACTTATGAGGACCTGATTTAGTTTCAAGTAGGGCTCAGATCTCACTTAGCCCAATAGATATACAAGGCTTGATTTTATCTGTCACTTAGAAAGGACAGGCAAATCAGCAAATGTATTCCAATAAACACAAAAGAGGTAAAAGAAAAAAAAAATCTCTAGTTATCAGGAAGGAGAGGTTACTTCCAGATAGAGGCACTAATGGTCAGAACCAGGACATATGATGATATATGATCTAGTATTACTAGTGTTATGCTTAAAATCTTGAACTAAAATAAAGTTTCAAAAGGTAGGATATATAAATTCAATGTGCTATCCTGGACTAGATCTTAGAACAGAAAAAGCACATTAGTAGAAAAACTAGTGAATCCAAATAAAGTCTGGAGTTTAAACTTGATCTTTACCTCCTATTACATATAAAACCAATAAAGTTTCTAGAAAGTAATAGAGAAATATTTTCAGTTTCTTTAGATAGGTAAAGATTTCTTAAACAGGACACAAAAGTACTAACTATAATAGACACACTGAACTACATTAAAATTAAGAATTTTTACTGAGCAAAAGCCACTATGAAGAGTGAAAAAGAAAAAAGCACAAAATGGGAGAGATATTTTCTTTTCTTTTTTTTTTTGAGTTGGAGTCTCACTCTGTCACCCAGACTTGAGTGCAGTGGCCCCGCTCCTGGCCACTGCAGTCTCGACCTGCTGGGCTCCAGCAATCCTTCCGCCTCAGCCTTCCAAGTAGCTGGAACTACAGGTACGTGCTACCATGCCTGGCTAATTTTTTGATTTATTGTAGAGATGAGGTCTCACCAAGTTGCCCAGGCGGGTCTCACACCCGTGGGCTCAGGCAATCTACTCACCTCGTCCTCCCAAAGCGCAGGATTACAGGCTGAGCCACTGAGCCTGGCTCCGGGAGAAGATATTTTCAATGAAGGTAACTTAGAAACAGTAAGAAAAAGCTGACAATTTAAATTTTAAAAAATTGACAAGATACAACAGGTACCTCACATGACAGGCTATCCAAATGGTTAATAAACATGAAAAAGAACTTGCATTCATTAAGTCAGTTTTAATGGAAATTAAAACTACAATGTGGTCATATTACACACCCATCAAAACGGTTATAATTAAGAGGTCTGACAATGCCAAGTGTTAGAAAGAATGTGGGACAATAGAAAGCCCAATGACATACTAGTGGGAGTATAAGTTCATACAACCAACTTTGGAAAACTATTTGTAAGCAGTATACCGAAGTTGAACATATGTATACCCTATGACCAAGCAACCCCACATGCTATCTATTTATCCAACGAAGAAAGCATTGCTACAATCTGAATGTTGTTGTCCCCTTAAAATTCATATGATGAAATCCTAACCTCCAAGGTGACATTTATTAAAAGGTGGGCCTTTGGGAGGTGGTTAGAGCATGAGGATAGAGTCCTCATGAATGAGATCAGTACCCTTATAAAATAGGCCCAATGGAGTTTGCCTGCTCCACAGGGAGAAGTCAGCAGTCTGCAACTAGGAAGACAGCCTTTATTAGAACCTGACCATGCTGGCACCTGGATCTTGGACTTCTCATCCTCTAGAATGCAAAAAATACATTTCTTCTGTTTATAAGCCATTCAGTTTATGGTATTTTGTTATAGTAGTCTGGACTAAGACAAGCATACACTAGGGCACGAAAAGACACATACAGGAATGTTCACTACAGCATCATCTATAATAGTCCCAAACAGAAAACAATCTAAATATTCATCTACAGTGGACTTAAGAAATATTGTGGCATATTCATACAATTAACTACTATAAAGCAAATAAAAATATTGAATAGCTACAACATGCAAAAACCTGGATGTTCTCACAAACATAATGCTGCGTGAAAAGAATTCAGTAACATACGATTCAGTTTATATAAGATGGAAAACCAGGTAAAACTAAACCAATTGTAAATTGTAACACTGTTACTTTGTGGGAAAGAAAAAACCATGATTGTAAGGAAAAATAATGTAGGGTTCTGGGGTGCTGGCAAATATCTATTTTTTTGAAAGTGCTGGTTACATTTTTGTTCACTTGATAATTCTTGGAACTATACAATTGCTTTGTATACTTTTCTGTATGTATGTAACACTTCAATTTAAAAAACTATCATGATAATCCCCTATTTCCTCATTTTTTCCCAGCTCTGAGATTATAAACTCACATGTTATTTTGGACTCTTAGTTTCCTTGGACTTCCCTTTAATTCAGGGCTCCCATGTTCATAGCCAGGCATGGTGCTAGGTCCTTTTACTACTTCATCCAGTCACCTCCTGTTTAATTCAGATCATCCACCCAACTCTTGCTCACTATGTCAGCTTTCCATGTCTCTATACACACTAGCTAGAACAATATTCTAACAGGACTTCTGACAACTTACTACATTCTCCACCTAAACCCTTAAGAGAGAGACTCTATTTATTACATCAAACAGAAAACTCTGCCCAACACTAAGACTTTCTGTCAATTAACCAGTTTAGTAATATTGCCCAACATCATCTTTTTTACATTCCATTAAGCCCCCTTTCCTAGAGCCAATCAAATCTAATAGCAACCCCCCATCCAACAATAAAAATTGTGCTGACTGAAATCTTACCTCCTGAGAAAAGTTCTCTAGGATTAGTACTCCTTATATGTTTTATTCCTATAAACGATATCTCTTTGCAGTTATATGTAGTATAAGCTTACATTCATCTTTGTAATATTTGTTATACCTTAATTCACTACCATTTGACTTTTTTCTAATTACTACCTGGGGATGGATGAATTTCCTAACCAGACTTCTAGGCTCTGTGTGCATTATTTAGAATCAGCAAACAGCTGAGAATCTATTATGTTCCAAGTACTGAACCAAGTAACTACACATTATTTTATCTAAGCATTACACCCTGTGAGACATGCAGTCTTATTCTCATTTTATGGAAGTGAAATCTGAAACTCAGAAGGTTATATGATACAAAGAACAGAAAAGTCAAATTTGAATCCAAGTCTTCTAATTCCTGGGCTCACTCACCTAAAATCTCATGTGTATAAAGCTTAGTTATAGAAGTTTCCACATAAGCACCCAGCAAATACAACAGTACATTCAAAATGCACTGTAATATTTTAAAGCTGGCTTTTGAAAGGGACACTAGAAGAAGGTGTGGAAAAAAGTGTGTTTTGTAGTACTAAGCACCAATAGATATTTTAAGAGATGTTATGTATGTATTACTTTTCAAAGTTGAATTGAATTATGGTAGAATTCTGTGTATTATGATGTTTGCTCAAAAGATGACATTAACAAAAGACTGTTAGTGTCACTGTGCAACAGGCAGGACAGTCAAAGAATATGGCAGAAGCATGGTTGTTTGAGGAGCATAAGACCATTTTGAAGAAGTATTTGAAATTCAAGAACGTTGTGGAAGTACAGCTACAATGGAGACATGAATATGCCACAGAACCTCCAACAAGTCTAACCACTGCATGCATTCATAATGTTCGGAATGCATGGTACTGTGTGTGGTATGCATAAGGGAAGATCTGGGAGGCCTTGCATAGCAACAAGTCCTGTTTCTTCTGCCAAGGTGTTGGAACAGTTTATACACTTGCCATAAAAGTTTACCAAACAATTTGTACATGAGACAGGAATTAGCAGAACAAGTATATGACGCATTCTTAAAACAGCAGAATGAAAAGTTTTCATCCCAAGATTATTCTTCTTAAAATGTGTGTGTGTGTGTGTGTGTGTGTGTGTGTGTGTGTGTGTGTATTTGGCATCCTCTGTAGTTAGCAGAAAGGTAATAATTACTGGTAACTTGCCATTAATGACTGACCTAGTTTTATGAAAGATACCTTGGGATAATGAAAGAAAGTGGAAAAAAAGTTACTCAAAGAAAATCGGGAAAATAATGATTACAATGCAAAAGTCAGCATTATGTAGCAAAGTAAGCACTCTCATTCACTGTTGGTGACTATATAAAAATTTGTATAACTTTTTAGGAAAGCAACCTAGCATTAAAGTTGATACCTTTATCAACTTTTGATGTAAGCTTATACTACATACCTTAGACTTGATAATTCAATTTTTGGGTATTATTTTTAGAAAAATCTCTAAAACACCTTTTACTTTTATGTACACAGATGCCCACAGAATTTTTTACATAAAAAAACTGGAAATACTCTAGGTAGAAAAATAAACCTATTATTAGAATTTTTTTCCAAATTTCTCCCAAGTCTACCTGACAAACTTCTCTAGTTTTTTAAAGATATGGGGTACAATTCAGGATTGGGTATATATATATATATACACATATATATGCGGTAATTGTACAGGTAAAGTTTGGGCCTCCTGTTGGTCCCCACTTTGCTTGGTTTGAGATCAAGTACCCTTATTGATCTTGTATCCCCCCACCCCACTACTACGAATCCCTTTCTAATAATACGGTAAATGTTCAGGGTCCGTTTATGAGTGAGAACATGTGGTATTCTGTTCTTTGTTTCTGTGATAGATTATTGGGTATGATAGACTCTAAGTCTATCAAAGTTGCCACAAAGTTCATATGTTTGTAACTTCTCTATTTGTAAGTCACACTTCCTTGTCATTGTTTCTAGATATTGTTGATTTGGCATCTCAATTAAAGATTATACATACTTCAATTACTGTACTGCTGACAAAGTACTTAAACATTTGTTTCATGGTCTACATTATGAGACCCTTGAGAGTAGAAGCTAAGTTATAATCATAGCAGTACCCTTAGCACATAGTAATTAGTAAATAAATTTTTCAGAAATGAAGTGATAAATTACATAGGAGGCACACATGGATGGGAGGCTAGTTCACAGAGGATGATTCCAAATTTTCTGAGGAACTATCCAATAAGCAGAAGCTGCAAATATCAGAAGGCATAAGGAACCCACTACTAGCCCAAGGATAGGATCTCCCGTTAGAGGATTTAGCAGTAGCTGTATGACCCTGACAATGTTTTCATGGAAGCAGAAAATGGTAGAGTTCATGGTGACACTAACATAGTGTATCAATAAGAATAAGCTCTGAAGTGATACAGATTTAGGTCTGTCTTAGCTCTGTCTTGATTTCCTCATCTATAAAATGAAAATGACGATAATAAAATCACCTTATAAACTTGTGAGGGCAAAATGAGATGCATTAAAAGCTTGGCACAGTGCTTAGCACAGAGTAAGTATACCATACAGTTAACTATTATTATTACCTCTCAAACTTCTGGCCTCTAACCACATTAGTTGATTCACATAGGAAGGAAAGAAATGACCTAAAGAAACCTAGGCAGCTTCTGTAGAACTGTGAAGTTGAGGAATAAAAACTTCACATCCTGGAGATAGTTATTATATTCATCATTTTTTATTACTGGTGATTTGGACAATGGAGAAGAAAAATAGGTATTAAAAATTCAGTCAATATTTTTTTTTTTTTTTGAGTTGGAGTCTCACTCTGTTGCCCAGACTGGAGTGCAGTGGCCGCTCCCGGTCACTGCAGCCTCGATCTGCTGGACTCCGGCGATCCTTCCGCCTCAGCCTTCCGAGTAGCCAGAATTACAGGCATGCATTACCATGCCCGGCTGATTTTTTGATTTATTGTAGAGATGAGGTCTCGCTGCCTAGGCGGGTCTCGAACCCATGGGCTCAGGCAATCCACTCACCTCAGCCTCCCAAAGGCGCGGGATTACAGGCTGAGCCACCGAGCCCGGCTTGGTCAATATTTTTAAATGGAATTTTTTAAGGCAAAAGAATGGCTTCAGGTAAAGAAGTGAAAGACTGAGAACTAAAAGTAGAATGAGTATCATGAGACCTGGGAAGAACAAGCTTGCCCCAAGAATAACTAATCTAAGTTATCACTGTGTTGAAGGTGCTATGTTGTGTGCCAGTGCAGCATGGTAGTAGTAATAACAGTAATAATAATATATTAATGACAGTAACAGCAGTAGCTAATATTTATACAGTACTTACAATATACAGATATGGTTTTAAATGCATTACATGCATTAACCCATTTAACCTAAGAAAAAAGCATTTTTGACTCTAAGACAAAAGTATTTAGGCAAAGAGTCAAACAGGTCTGGGGTTAAATCTTGGTGCTTCCATTAATGGTCAATGATCTTGAGTAAGTTACTTTACTTCTTTAAGCTTTAGTTTCCTCATGTCTAACTGGAGGTGAGAATACCTAACCCACAGAAATACTATGAGAATTACTTTACACACACACACACACACACACACACACACACACACACACACACACACACACACCCTATCATAGTGTCTGATATCTGGCATATATCCTGGTAGCTATCCCCTTATTTTCGCTGTAAATGTACTTATTAAATCTTAGGACCAGAAATGACATTCTGTAGTCATGCAGAATAGCATAGAAAGAGGTAAATCTCTTTTCTTCCTTTCTGAGTTCCTCTTGAGCCTTTTATTTTATTTTTTATTTTAAAGATGTGGGGTACAATTCAAGGTTAGGTATACAAATGTTCATTGTGTAGGCACCCTTGTTCATGAGGTGTGCCTCTCATTCCCCAAGCAGTTTCCCACTACTGCTCCTCTTAAGCCTTTTAAAAAATAGTATGCATTCTATATAATTAAGCTTTTCTCAGAATAAATTATACACGAAAAATAGAATATTATAAAAAGATCCTAGAGAAGGTGAGAAGATGCATTGACTAATATCAAAAATAACTCAACTTTATATTTAGTGCTTGGTAGATTCACTTAGTTACCGATTGCAAGGCATAGTGGCAAATATCGAGTGAATTTACTTCTACAGATAGTGCATATTTTTTTTTTTTTTAATTGGAGTCTCACTCTGTCACCCAGACTGGAGTGCAGTGGTTGCTCCCAGCCACCGCAGTCTCGACCTGCTAGGCTCTGGCAATCCTTCCGCCTCAGTCTTCCAAGTAGCTGGAACTATAGGCGCGTGCTACCACGCCCGGCTAATCTTTTTTTTTATTTATTGTAGAGATGAGGTCTGGCCAAGTTGCCCAGGTGGGTCTTGAACCCGCGGGCTCAGGCAATCCACTCACCTCAGCCTCCCAAAGCACGGGATTACAGGCTGAGCCACCGAGCCCATCTGATAGTGCAGATTTTAAAAATAAATCCATATTCTCAAACCATATTGTTGATAGTATAAACTGAGGAAACATCTTTGGGAGTCACTGCAGAATTGAAGGTCAAAGCAAAATATTAAAAACAGCCTCAAGATTCATCAACAGGGGATTGGTTGAATAAATTATGCTACTGCCATACAATGGAATAAAATACAGCTATAAAAATAATAAGACAGTACTTCTATATATACTGATTTGGAACATTTTCCTAGGTAAATTTTTCATGAGACTAAGAAGAGGAATAGTTTTCTTTTCTACTACTAGTAGATATGGGAGGAAAAAAATATAGAACAGTGTATAACATACTACTATTTATGTTAAGGTGGAGAGATGAATGTAAATACTATACATTATACAGCATATGTTTGTCTCTGAAAGGATACAAAAGAAATGAGTAATCATGGTTACCTCTAGGGCAAAAAAAGTCTAGAAATGAGAAAATGAAGAGCAGAGTTTGGGGAAAGGTTTCCTTTTCATAGACATTCTTTATATCCTTTGACTATTTTACTATGTAAAATATAACCTACTCAAAAATTAAAAATCCATCAAAAAGACCTTTAGAATAGCTTTAAAGTTTTTAGAATCTTTACCCCAGGGAATAGTAGTGTTAAAAATACTGCATTTCCTTAAAGTAAATAGTGCTGAAAAGAATAAAAATGGCATATGGCTGGGGAAATCTTCCAAAGAAACTACTCTACACAGCCATCTCCTGTTCTTTTCTCTGCCTTTTAAGGTCACAGTAACATGATAGAAATTCTGGGACTCACACCATCTGTCCAGTCAGTTCTATCACTGCTCATTTCTCTTGCTAAATAATCAGAGCACTTCACACTTCCCAAACACTGCTACTATAAAGAGCAGTTAAAGCAGAATGAAAGAAGCTTTTTCTATCCAGAAATGTAGTAGTTGGAAATGAACAGTTCTTTTAAGGTTTTCAGGTTTCAGATCATGTCATGAGAAGAAAAATTCAAGCCTTAGAAGGAAATTTAAGAAAAACAGGTTTCTAATGCTAGCTTTAGAAATTATCTTTCTTAGAAAAAAGGTGACACTCGTGTATGAGTTCTCTAAGAATAGATGTAGCAATTTAATCCTGAGATAATTATACATGTCTCTAATATGAAAATTTTTCATGAGATTAGGAAGAGGAATAGTTTTCTTTACTACTACTACTACTACTACTATTACTACCACCACCACCACCACCACTACTACTACTGTGGTATTAGTAATAGCAGTCAATAATTACTTAGCATTCAGGACGTCCTGACACCTCTCAAGGCCCTTTTCATGTGTTAACTCTTTTAATCCTTAAAACCATTCTATATGGCAATTTCTACTATTATTTCCATTTTATAGTTGAAGAAACTTAGACATAGAGAGGTTAAATAAATTGCCAAAGGTAGATATATAGCTGAAAAATGTGGAATTATGATTCAAAAGCAAGCACACTAGCTCCATACCCTTAATTTCTGTTATACTATCTTATTGCTTTTTAAAAAAAAAAATGCATCTAAATTATACATTAAATTTGCCATCTCTATCATATTTTGAATAAATATACTACAGTGAAGCATCAAAAATATTTACCCCCCCATTCATGTAGCCATAGTGACATTGTCAATGATATATTCATTAACGTACTAATTTCTGTCTTATAATCAGAGTTTACCCAGCATGAAAGAGTTTGTTGTCAGAAAGCAAAATAACTTTTATAATAAATAAAAGTTTCAAGAATATGCTCTGGAATCAATGTCAATTTGGGGATAATTTGTGATTTTGAAAAAAAGGGTTGTATTACTCTTATACCTCCAGAATAAGTTTAACCTTATATAAAGATTCCTTGCCTTTAAGTAAAGATTCAGGGATCCCAGCAGGATGTGTTGGTGCACCCAGGAGAAACCAGAAGGAGTTTGAAATTCCTCCTCTGTGTTTACAGAATATTTTCCTTTGTGCTCAGTGGCTCAAATTTATTTACTGTCATAAGCCCTAATCTTACCTCTTGGTGAGGTAAATTTATACCTTCGGTCATATGGCTACCAAAATAATGGCAGTAAAGATAGAAATCATATGTTGATAACACTAAATAATAACAATAATAACCCTTATTTGCTGATAACTTACTAAGTGCTAAGTACTATACTGAGTGCTTCATATTGTCAGGTGTATTAGGGAGTGTGGAATAGTGGCTAAAAGCATAAACTCTAGAAAGAGACTGCTGTCTGACTCCTATACTTACTTGCTGTGTGATCTTGAATAAATAATACTGAAATTCTAAGTGCCTCACAGAATATCTACCTCCTAAGGTTGTTGTGAGGATTAGATAAGTTGATACATGTAAAATTTTCAGATAGTGTCTAACACACAGCAGTATTACCTAAATTTAATTGATAAAGTTATTAATGTTCAGAAAACCTGAAGGCCATTAATTAGAGTGGAGATGAGGCTCCCCAGGTCTGCCTGACTCCAAAGTCTATGCTCTTCAGGTTCTCACTGTCTCTCTTTCAGAATTGAAACAGGCCAACTGCACCAAAAAGGAGAACACAGTTATAGTTACTCTAATGCCATTTTATCTTTTCTCACTAGAATTTGACAATGGCAGCAACAAAAAACAAACAAAAAAATCAAATAGATGTTAACAATGCCAATCTAACATACTGTATTTCATCAATTCTGAGGAAACTTACTCCAATTTTTCCATCTGTAAATCAGGTGTCTTACAATTATAATTGTGTTTTTCCTTTCTTGATAGCACATAAAATAATGATGCATCATGTAATTGATATTATCTTACATTTGTAAAAGTTATGGTAGCTGTTAGGTTAGGTGTGGTGGCTCATGCCCATAATCCTAGCACTTGGGAGGCCAAGGTAGTAGGGTCACTTGAGATCAGGAGTTCAAGACTAGACTGGAAAGCAGTGAGACCTTGTCTTTATAAAAATTTTTTAAAAATTAGCCGGACGGTGGCACTGTAGTCCCACCTACTTGGGAGGCTGATGCAGAAGGATTACCTGAACCCAGGATGTCAAGGCTGCAGTGAGCCATGACTGTGCCACTGCACTCCAGCCTGGGTGACAGAAAGAGACTCTAACTCAAAGAAAAATAAAATTATGGTAGCTCTTAAGTCCGGTGAGTTTAAGGATTAGCCCTCAGTCTATAACAAAGGCACATTCTAAAGCTTGCCCAGCACTCATGGCCTCCGCCCTGTTCAATTCCAACTTTTTTACTTAAACTTTAACAACCTTAACTGTTTCCTGCTTAACGACCTTTATCCATTCCCATATAACTATCAAATTCCTACTGCTCTGACAATCACATTTTTGGCTTAGGCTCTAGACTTGATTTTTGTGTTCCCTGCTTTGGTATCATCTTTCTGATGATGACAGTATCTAATTCTAATCATAATGACTCCTTGGATTGACAAACCAGACTGTCTTCATAGTTTTTCTCACTCCATAGGCGTAAGTGAACTCTATGGGTACTCTGAAAAAGTATTAAGTAATAACGAAGCCTTGACAGAGGTTTTCTATTTTTGTTTTTCACTGTCAATTACTTCCTTATTTCTACCTTCTGCAATTATTTCTGTAACCTCTTCATAAGTAAAATTTATTTGATTCATACTTAAATTTTTTTCCTGTTTTGGCCTGAGTGCCTCCATTCCACATGTGGTCAGTCTCTTCATAGAAGAAAAAAATGTCAAGTTTTACATCATCTTTTCCCTGGAAGGATAGTTCCAAGCTGTCTTCTACCTAGGGGGAAGAGGAAAACCTTCACACACTGAAACAAAGGAAATATATTTTTAAAAACTTAAAAAAAAAAAGGAAACAAAGATTCTTACATTTTACATACATAGAGTATTAATTCTAAGATATACTTTTTCAACTTAAAGCACCTCTGAAATTGGGATATATCAATAGTACGTTGTTGTTTAATTAATTTATTTTTAAAAAAATGTTACTATACAGATGTGAGGTACAAGTCAGGGTTAACTACACAAGTAGGCTGCATGCAGGTAATGTTTGGGCCTCCAGCTGGCCCTCACTTCCCCTGATTTAGGACCAGGTACACTTTGTATTGTTATGTTAATATATTTCTTAACTGCATCTAAAATAATGTTGCTTCTTATAATTGACGACAACTAAGAGTAAATAACTTATGGTAGTTAAATTATCACTCTGCAGAAAAAGTAGAAACATCTGGCCGGGCTGGGTGGCTAAGCCTGTAATCCCAGCACTTTGGGAGGCCGAGGCGAGTAGATTGCCTGAGCCTGAGGGTTCGAGACCCGGGCAGCTTGGGGAGACCTCGTCTCTACAATAAATCAAAAGATTAGCCGGGTGTGGTAACGCGTGCCTGTAGTTCTGGCTACTTGGAAGGCTGAGGTGGAAGGATCTCCGGAACCCAGCAGGGCGAGGCTGCAGTGGCCGGGAGCGTGCCACTGCACTCCAGTCTGGGCAACAGAGTGAAATTGCAACTCAAAAAAAAAAAAAAAAAAAAGAAACATCCTGTTCCAAAGCAGCTTTCTGACTAAGGAAGAAAAGAAACCAAAGAAAAATTACTCTTTTTAATAGTCAAGTAAAATGATAAGGAAATAAATCTCTCATTACAATCATTAAATAAGTATTGAAGTAAAGTGATGTTCCCCACAGCTATATACATAGGATCTTGTTATATACATAAAAAATAAAAGTTAAGATTAAGAAAGAGAATTCTGAGAGCATTTCCCTAAGAAATTTATCACACAAATAATTACATCCCCATTGCACTTGGCACATCTGTCTGCTACAGCACCAATCACATAATAATTATTTATGCAGTTTTCCCCCCTCCCAATTAGACAGTGAGCTTCTCAAGGGTAAAAGCTATAATTTATTCATATTTGTGTAGCAGGTGCAGAGGACAGTGCTAGATATACAGTGAATGCTCAGTAAATGTTTGCTGAATGACTAGAGTTCTATTGTTTTAAGTCTGACCTCAGGAAAATATTTTATTACTTTTTTTTTAGTAAAATAGCATGATTATTTACATAGAAGAAACAATTTTTCAGAGACTAAGTATACTTTACTTGCTTGTAGGATAAGACCTCCCAGACAAGCAAATTAAGAGCAAGATAACTGCAAAAGAAACATAGGCTTAGGGCATAGGAATCAAATTGTCCAGAGGGAGATTTCATCTAGGCCACGATGATCTATGCCTGACTGACCTTTGAGCAAACTGCTATAACCAAGGACATGTAAGATAAACAAGAAATTGAAATTGTTTAAAAAATTTCTATATTTCTCCCCTTAGCTATCAAAGGACTATTTAGTGTTGGTAATGACATTCATACATGAGTGAGCATAAAATTAAAAAACTCATGAGAAGTCATGTAACTTAGGTGGGGTGGGTGAGTAGAATTCTCCCTTATATTAATTGTATTTCTATATTACATTAATTTTATATTATATTTTTGTCTAATATAATGTCAATAAATTAATTTATGAGTCTAAAATTCTTCTTTCCTCATCATTAACAGAAAGTCAAATTTTCTAACTTTTCCTTAAACAGTAAAGAAGTTACAAATGGTAACAAGTGGTGAGCTCATCCTGGTCAACACTGAGTACCCGGCTAATTTTATTTTTATTTTTTTATTTTTGTAGAGACGAGGTCTCACCAAGTTGCTCAGGCTGGTCTTGAATCTGTGGGTTCAGGCAATCCTCTCACCTCAGCCTCCCAAAGTGCTGGGATTATAGGTGTTTGCCACCATGCCCAGCCTTCATATGCAGCATTCTTAACTATGTCTAAGTTGTTTAACATGAACTTTACAATTGAGATGTGTTACTTATGAAATGAAGCTGATTTTTGTTACTGACCTTCCCAAATTTGTGTTTAAGTGGAAGTCCTGCATCCTGAAATGCTAAAATAATATCAGATTTGTAATCTTGTATAAAAATCCCTAGGTCAACATCTTTGCTATAAGGAATAATGTTGCACTGCCGATACCATCCTAAAAAAGAAAAGAGTGATAAAATTATTTTTTTAAATTTGGATTTGAAAAAAATTAATAATTATAATGAATAATCTTTGTAACAATGAGTTAAAAAAAAAGACAGGGTCTCACTACACTGCCCAGGCTGAACTCAAATTTATGGTTCAAGTGATCTTCCTGCCTTGGCCTCCTGAGTGACTGGGACAGTATGGATTTTATTTCATAGAATTAGACTCAAGGTGCTTTACTAAAATTATTTTTAAAAAATTAAATCCCACTGGCACGGTGGCTCACACCTGTAATCCCAGCACTTTGGGAATGTGGAGTCGAGAGGACTGCCTCAGCTCAGGGGTTAGAAACCAGCCTGAGCAATATGCTCACCATATTTTTTTTTTTAATAAATCAAAAAATTAGCCGGAAGGGGTGGCGCATGCCTGTGGGTGCAGCTACTTGGAAGGCTGAGGTGGAAGGATCACCTGAGGGCAGCAGGTCGAGGCTGCAGTGGTCATGAGTGTGCCACTGCACCCCAGCCTGGTGTGCCACTTCACCCCACTCCTCCTCCTCCTCCTCAAAAAAAAATTAAATCTCATACAAAAAGACTTCACTGTAGGAGTCACCTAAACCTTCTATCTACCTACCTACCTACTTACCTACTTTTACTTGTCTGAGTATTCTCTGCTTCCTAAAAACTATCATGAGTCTGGGTGCAATGACTCATGCCTGTAATCCCAGCACTTTGGGAGGCTGAAGTGGGAAGACTGCTTGAGCCCATGAATTTGAGACCAGCCTAAGCAACGTAGCAAGACCTGATCTCTACAAAAAAAAAAAAAAAAAAAAAAATCAAAAAATCAAAAAATTAGCTAGGCATGGTGGCATGTGCCTATAGTCCGAGCTACTTGGGAAGCTGAGGCAGCAGAATTGCTTGAACTCAGGGAATGGAGGCTGCAGTGAGCCAAGATTGCACCATGGCACTCCAGTCTGGGTAAAATGAGACTAGACTAAAACACAAACAAAAACTTCATGATTATTTTAATATCTGAATAAACCATTAGCTTTAAAAATGTTAACTGGGCCCTCCTTTTAAAGTTAAAATGCTGTTAAGAATGTTTTATTTTTGCTTAACCAATATACCTTTCCCGAGCAATAATTTGTAGAACTTAACAGTTCTAAATGGTGCCTATCTGACAGGTCACATAAAAAGAAAAGCAGACAGATGTGGTGGCTCATGCCTGTAATCCTAGCACTGAGGCGGATAAATTGCTTGAGCCCAGGAGTTCGAGATCAGCCTAGGCAACACAGCAAAACCTTGTCCCTATAAAAAATAAAAAAAAAATTAGTTGCGTGTGGTAGCATGTGCCTGTAGTCCCAGGTACTTGGGATGCTGAGGTAGAAAGACTGCCTGAGCCTGGAAGGTCAAGGCTGCCATGAGCTGAGATCATGTCACTGTACTCCCTCCAGCCTGGACGACAGAGTGAGGCCCTAACTCAAAAAAGAAAAAAAAAGTATCAGCTTCAATGTATAATATACTGCCAAAAGATTATCTGTAAAAATGCTTAATATAATCTACTTTTAAATTAGGTGTCATGCCATTGCTCCAAAAAATAACATATATACTTTATTATTAAATATTATTATTACCTAATGACAATATTAAGGTCTCAAACTCTTGGTCTTCAGCAATCCTCTCACCTCAACCTCCCAAAGTGCTGGGATTACAGTTGTGAGCCACCGTACCCAGCCTCATGAAAGTTTTTGAGGAAGCTGAGTACTCAGACCCAGTAAAGATAGGCAGGTAGGTAGGCAGGTAGGTGTAAAGAGAAGGTTCACATGACTCCTACAATGAAGTCTTTTAGTATAGTATTTAATTAAAAAAAAATAATTTTGGTAAAGCACCTTAAATCTAATCCTATGAAATAAAACTCATCCCATAGCCCCAACCACTCAGGAGGCCAAGGAAGGAGGATCAGTACTTAATTACTGATTATAATACTTACATATTATTAAATACTATCATCTTTACATATGATATATTATATATATTACTTGCACACTAATAGAGGAGACTCCTGGGTCTCTCCTACCATCTTTCTAATCATTCCATTCAAGTTATTTAAAAATAAATGACTACAGTTTTCCTTACAGGTATTGCTATTAGGCAATATTATTTGAGATGCTAAAAGAATTCTACCAAAGAATTATAGATTATTAAAAATGGAAGTTTCCTTACTTGTCATCTAATACAACCCTCAGATTCTAAAGTAGCTCCCCCTTTATCCATAGTTTCACTTCCATCAGTTTTAGTTACCATGGTCAATCACAGTCTGAAAATATAAAATTGTGAATTCCAGAAATAAACAATTCAGGGGTGCCCAGACTTTTTTGCCACTATACAATGCATTCATGTAACCAAAATCTATTTGTACTCTTTAAAGAAGTGGTCCCCAGCCTTTCTGACATCAGGGAACCGTTTTGTGGAAGATAATTTTTCCATGGACTGGGGAGTGAGGAGGGGATGGTTTTGGGATGATTCAAGTGCATAACATTTATTGTGCATTTTATTTCTATTTCTATTTATTTCTATTATTATTACAATCATTGTTCATTACATATAATTAAATAAATATACAACTCACCACAAAAAAAAAAGAGATGCAGACAAAAGTGGTAAATAAAATAATGGGCAGGCCACACACACATAGACTAAAATAAGGGTTGGATTCTGACTTAAAGCCTGCCACCAGATGCAGCTACACAACTGAAGTACATCAACGCACTTGCCACTCACAAATAGGGTTCTGATGTAAGTCCACAAACAACTGATTTATTAGTGCAGTCAAACCTTACAGCTAATGTTAATCTGTATTTGCAGCCACTCCCCAGCACTAGCATCACTGCCTCAGCTCCACCTCAGGCATTAGATTCTCATAAGTGTGCAACCTAGCTCCTTCACATGCTCAGTTCACAATAGTATTTGTGCTCCTATGAGAATTTAATGCCGCTGCTCATCTGACAGGAGGTCAAGCTCAGGCAGTAATGTGAGTGACGGGCAGCAGCTGTAAATATAGCGTTGCTTGCTTGCCCACTACTCACTTCCCACTGTGTGGCCCTGTTCCTAACAGACCATGGACCAATACTGTTCCATGGGCCGGGGCTGGGGACCCCTGCTTTAAAACTATTGAAATAAAGAGAAAAAAGAAAAAAAAGTTTTCAGTAAAAAAAAAGGCAGCCAAAAAAAAAATTCTAAAGTTATAAATTACTTTTCCGTATCAGCCTAATACTATATCACAATGCCTACCTACATCTTTCGCTTCACCTCATCTCATCAGTTAGGCATTGTATCATCTCACATCATTAGAACTAGGTTGAGTACAGTACAAGAAGATATTCTGAGAGGCAGAGATCATACTCTCACAACTTTTGTTACAGTATATTGTTCTAATTGTTCTATTTTATTTTTACTTATTGTTGTTAATCTCTTACTGTGCCTAATCTATAAATTAAACTTCATCATAAGTATGTATGTATAGGAAAAAACAGAAGAGTATATAGGGTTTGTTACTATCCAAGGTTTCATGTATCCACTGGGGGGTCTTAAAACACATCCATATAGATAAGAGGAGACTACTGTATAGTCTACATGTTCTGAAATGACTTAACGAAATCAATAGATCCTTGTTCCATGCATAAATGTTTATTCTGTCTGTAAATATGATACTTCAAATATCACCAATGTTTTGTTATCTCAAGAAGTCATTCCTAAAGTCAGAGAATGAAATTAAAAAAGACAAATAGAAAGTAATAAGAATTTTACCTAGACAGGTTCCACTGCTCAGCCAGAATTGTACTCCCAATTTATTTAATGTTTTAGCTGCTACTTGCAGTAATTCCTTTGCATTCTTCCGAAAGGTCATAGCTTCCACAGTGTTATCATCAAGGTACTGCTACAGATATAATAAATAGTCAGCTATTACAGCCATTTCTAAATTGCTAGGGACATTTCCATGATATTTGAATTAAATCTAAAAATTAATCCAATATATATTTTTCTATTATAAAAATCACATTTATGGTTGTTAGTCACACATCATTATTATTATTTTTTATTTTTTTGAGTTGGAGTCTCACTCTGTCGCCCAGACTGGAGTACAGTGGCCGCTCCCGGCCACCGCAGCCTCGACCTGCTGGGCTCCGGCAATCCTTCTGCCTCAGCCTTCCACGTAGCTGGAACTACAGGCGTGCGCTATCACGCCCGGCTAATTTTTTGATTTATTGTAGAGATGAGGTCTCGCCTGCCCAGGCGGGTCTCGAACCTGCGAGCTCAGGCAATCCACTTACCTCAGCCTCCCAAAGGCGCGGGATTACAGGCTGAGCCACCGAGCCCGGCTAGTCACACATTAAAATCAGAATATAGGAGTAGAGTCTAGAAAAGACAAGTTAAAAGGGAAAGGATGAGACTTACACCTTAATCAGTTCTCTGCAACACAATTTAGCAGGCTGGACAGTTAGTGGAAAAGAAAGCTAATTATAAGAGCTGAAGTAAAATGAATTCAATGTTGTTTCATCATTCACTAATGCTATTGGACTTTGAAGACTGTATAGTACAGTAAAAAGAGCCTAATTTTTTGAATCAGATTATCTGTGTTCAAATTTAGCTCCACTGCTTTTTTGCTGGGACCGTCGGCATAATCATCTTCTCACAGAACATAAGCTCTATGAGGAAAGTGACTTCATTTTGTTTACCATCGTACCTCCAGTGCATAGAACACTGCCTGAATAGTTGTTGAATGAATGAGAGAATGAAAGAATAAACAAATCCCTCTTATCTAATTTTCTCATCTGTAATTAAATAATAATTATTATACTTTGCAGGACTGTTGTGAAGACTTAAGAAGAAAAATGTCTTGAAAATTATAAAGTCTTACACAAATATTATCATCATTTAGTTAGTCATCTTGGCTTTATGATTTTATTTTTAGAGTGTTTTAGAACCGAGGAAAGCACTATACATTCTACAGTTATGTTTCACTATCTATTGGACAAAATCTAAACTTCTTGGCCTTGCAAACAAGGACATGGTGTTCCAGTCCTCGACTACCGGTCCAGCTCCATCTCTCCTCACACTGTTCATATTATGGCAATATCTTATAACTTCCCAAATATGCTTTTCAAGTCTCTATGCCTTTATGCATGTTGTTTCCTTTGTCTAATATATCCTTGACTAATAAAATCTTTCATGTCTCAACCAGCCACTGAGAAAACATTCCCTGATTTTCCCAGGAAGATGGATGTATTTATTCTCCCAGTGTTCCTATTTAGGAATGTTCCTATTCAGCATTTGTGAAGCAAGGGATCATGTTGGGTACTAGATATACAAAGACAAATGAAATAATCTGTTTCCTTAACAAGCTTATAAGAGTTACCACTTGTACATACTTTTACTATAATTTGTATCATATTTAATTATAACTGTTGATTTTACTTATATTCCATTAGACCATAAAGATGGTTCCTTGAGGGCAGGTACTCTATCTCTCCATCACTGCATCTATGGATTTAGAATGGTTCCCGGCACATAACATATAAGCAACACATATTGATGAGTCGATACATGAATAAATAATTGATTAAGCCACTCCCATGGCTACAAAATCCTATGCCTAAAATATCTTATAATTATTTTACAATATAGCAGGAGAGAATACAGTTAAGTGCCCCTACAGAGGAAGTGAGTTTCCTGCAGATAAGTTACTGTCTACAAAACATAAAGATTATATAGAATCTCTTCAATATGAACACACCCCATTCCTCAGAGTCATAACTTCTTTTAGAACATATGACTTGAATGAGAAATACATGTTCTTATCCTTGTGGCAACAGAAAAAGTCTGGTGCTAGGAGTTTGAAGACCTAAGATTTAATCTATGCTCAGCCAATGACAACTGTGTAACTGACATCTTGAAACCTCAGTTTTCTTATCTGTGAAGAAAATAACTTCCTTATTGCACAGAGTGACTGAAAGGATCAAGTAAACAGCAACTATGGAAACTCTGTACTCTACAAAAACATCAGGTCTGATAGTTATGTTCTGCTGGGGCTGCCGTCTGTATGGATATACTCCCACCTTTGATATACCTTTCCTAACATGACATGGCATTTGAATAGGAATTAAATAGTAATAATGTGTGTGTTAATTTCCTAACTTTTGTATTAGGCCATGTAGAAGAATGTTCCTATTTTTTACAAATACTAAATTATTTCAGGTTGTAAGGTATCTGATAATCAATTTACTCCCAAATGGTTCAGGAAGAAAGTTATATGTAGTGTACTTGCAGCTATAATGTGTTTTAAATTGTTTTAAAATTATTATTTTAAAAAGAAGAAAGTTAAGAGGCTGCTCTATGAGGTCTATTAGTTTGTTTTACATCAAGCATTGTATTTAAGGCTGTTTGGCGCCATCTAGTGTTCATAAACATGCATGTTCAGTTTAATTTTAAAACTGACCCTCTGGATCTTTGTGCCATGTACCATGGTAGATGTTGGGGCTACAGAGGTGAATAAAATAACATGCCTGTCATCAAGAAGTTCACAAAATTTAGTAGGGAGACAAGACAGATGTTCACAGTTCACTGTGATAATTGCTACAGCAGAGGTGACAACCTGAGCAAACACCTTAAGACACAAGAGTTAAGTAGTCAAGTTTAAGCAACAAAGTCCATCTTTCCTACTTCTTATTATAGAGATATGTCAGGCAGCACCCTCCTACTAGAATAGGCTCATACACGCATGTGGATTTCCAGCTTTCCATTTATGAGGTCGATTGTGTAAATTTAATAGATGCACAATTATAGATTTAAGGAAATAGGTCTAGAAAGGTCCACTTGGGTTGTCAGGCCTAGGTCTTGTGTGCCAGCACACTGTACCAAAGAAACCTTGTATTTGTGGGTCCTCAGCACTTGACAGCAATAATAAAGCTGGAACTTCATTTTATATTGTTTCTGTCCTTGTGTATACAGCTTTCTTGGCAGAGAGCCCCCCAAAACAAAGGACAAGTAGAAAGATTAGGGTACCAAAACCTCACTGAAAATTTGCCTAGGTTCACTGTATCTCCTCTTTTCATGTCATCTTAGAGCTGAATTTTTATGCCTTTCAAAATCATCTTTATATGCCCAGGGTCAGAAGTCTGAGAAAAAAGAATTTCAATAAATATTTACTGAATTGAAAACTATGCCAGTAAAATAAACTTTAAAAGCAATTGATCATTGTGTACCATTTATCTTCAAAAACCTTCACAAATACAAAAAATTCATATTCAATAGTAACACTTAAAAAACCGTATTTTCATGAAGTCTTTTCTAAATCTACCTGACCCATCTTCTACAGTGGCTTCATCATACTTGGATTGCTTCAAAAAGAGAATATACTATCTTTTATAAAGTTAATGGGCTATCTTAACTAAGGGTTAAATCTATCTGGGTTCTAATCAAATAAAACAACTAATAGATATCAATCTATTAGTTGAGGAAACAAATAGTTTAAGATTTTTAATCTGCTTCTTAAAAAATTAAAAGGGGCCAGGCGCAGTAGCTCAAGCCTGTAATCCCAGCATTTTGGGAGCCTGAGGTGAGAGAACTGCCTGAGCCCAAGGGTTCAAGACCGGCCTGAGCAACATGATGAAGACCTTGTCTCTACAATAAATCAAAAAAATAACTGGACATGGTGGCGCATAACTGTAGTTCCAGCTACTTGGAAAGCTGAGGCAGAATGATTACTGAGCCCAGCAGTTCGAGGCTGAAGTGGCATGAGTGTGTCACTGCACTCCACCCTGGGAGTAAGACTCTAACTCAAAAAAATAAAATAGATAAAAAATTAAAAGGAAACAAGTTAGAAGAAAATAGATGAATCAAAAAAAGATTTTCTTACTTATTTTCCATAAGTTCTTTCATTTCCCCATCCCCAAATATTAAAAATAACCACAATATTTTCTTTAATTTAGAAAGTAAATTTTTTGTTTGCATCTAACCTGAAAGAATGCTCGAGCTTCTTTATACCTACACTCAATAAACCTAGAGTGTGGTATTTCTTCTACAAAGTGCACTGGATCTTTTGGAATGAGAACTTCTAGCCCATCAACAGCAACTTGCTGTAACTCTGGCCTGAAAACAAAAGTTAAGATTTAGTTAAAGAATCTAACCCATAACATTGACAGCTTCTTAAAAATATTAAACATTAGCAAAATAGCTAAACATCAAGTATATTTTCTTCAATTACCTCAGATATCAAATAGCAACTTTAGTAAGACTTTGAGAACCTGATATCAAACAGCACTTGAGTTTTAAATATTTTGATTAATGTATTTTAAAACAGTTTTGTATTTGTTTATACATACCTTGGCATTTAAGCAGAAAGTAAAGTGACATAATATTAAACTATCAATTTACTTTTAGAGAAGTAAAAATACCTAAGATACACAAATTCCACTGGCCTGAGAGTATCATTAATGGCAAAATGTAAATCTAAAAATTGGTCTTATGTATTTTGAATGCCATGCTCTACAAATATTCTTTGAGAGTTTCCCACTCCTCTTTATATAAAATTATACAATGTAGAGATGACTTTTATCTATCGGTACATTTTTATGTTTAATAAGTATTTGCTGACTGACAATTTTGAACTTTATAAAATTATTAACAAAACTTGAAATAAATTTACAATGCTTTAAAAAACTAAAAGGTAATATCTTCCTAAAGAAACTATTTGAAATACAGAATAAGAAAAAAACATACATAAAAGTGGTAAGAGAGTAGTGGTTATTAGTTGTGCACAGTGGCTCACGCCTGTAATTTCAGCACTTTGGGAGTCCGAGGTGAAAGAGAACTGCTTGAGTCCAGAAATTTGATACCAGCCTGGGCAACATAGCAAGATCTCTACCTACAAAAGTGAAAAAATAAGCCATGATGGAGGTGTGCACCTGTAGTCCTAGATACTTGAGAGGCTGAGGTACAAGGATCACTGAGCCCAGGAGTTCGAGACTGTGGTGAGCTGTGATTGTGCCACTGCACTCTAGCCTGGGTAACAAACAGAGTGAGAAGACTCTGACTCAAAAAAAAAAAAAAAAAAAAAAGAGAATAGTGGCTATTAAGATTTTGACTAAAATAATAAGAGGAGCCAATATTAACAGCAAAATATATCCGTACCCCTACTCTTTTTTTTTTTTGGTCATTTTATTTTGAAAACCTGGATTGGTTCAGAAAAGGTTTGACTTCACATAAACAAAAAATATAGAAGGCTCCAATTTTAAATACATTTAAAGTCGTTTTCAAATATGTAATTTTAAGGACTAATAAGAAGGCAAGAATAAACATATTCTTATACTTCTCAAGTATAACAGATAAGCAATGTCTCTCTGGAAGTCGCCGAGATAGAGTTTTTAATGTGAAAATTCTTATAAATACTAACTGCTACCTTCTCATCAGATTCTGGTATTCAAAGCAGACTGTTACATCATCATTAGTGACTTCAAGAGAAGAAAAAGTACAGTTCTAGGTTAGAAACATCATACTTAATGCCCAAACTCGAGAACATTTTCTTATCCTGCAAGTGTTAATACCATAAGACTAAACTAATGAAATTTATGAGTCCTTCAAATAAATGTTTCTCATAAGAAATATTTTTATTCTTGTGGTAACTAAGAGTGAATTTTTGCACATAGTTTTGAGAAGTACAGAAAAATACACATAACATAAAGACACAAAATAATGAATTATAAACACCCAAATTTCCACTACAGAAATGGAATTTTGTCAGTGTTCCTGCAGTTCTCTACATGTCCTACCATTCCCCTTAGAGATAAACTCTAGCCGTCTCTTCTGGTATTCCTTTCTTACTATTCTTAATATTTTTACTATAAAAGTATAAATCCATGAACATAATTTAGCCTGTGTTTCAACTTCTTACAGATGTAATTATATTTGTATTCTTTTGGGCCTTGTGTCACTCAACATAGTTGAATTCATCCATGCTGTTGCACAGTCTTCTAGTTCATTTATTTCTCTTCTGTATAATATTTTATTCTATGAATGGCTAAATATATATATATATATATATAGAGAGAGAGAGAGAGAGAGAGAGAGAGAGAAAGAGAGATATGTTTGTGTAAATTTATCCTTTTATTGCTGAAGGACATTTGCGTTGCTTCTAATTTGAGGGCATTAAGACAATGTTACATACACATTTATGTGAAATGCATATTTCAATATTAAAATGTAAAAAGAGTGCAAAAATTCATCTGAACAACACTCATTTTGCATTTCCCCTTTTGACTCTGAACTCACCTGTCAAAAGCTCCAGGGTAACGACCGAACTGTAACTTTCGAAAGGGAACAAATTTCCTATCAATGTGTCCTTTGAGTCGTAGATGGCCATGCCAGAGGTAGTTACCACTCCTCTCATGAAAGACCACCAAGTGGATGGCATGAGCTGCCAATTTGCAGATATAGTGCAGGGGGATTTCAGTTCCAGAAAGTGAGTCTATCCCATCTAGACGGGGATCTTTGCTTTCAATCTTTAGGCACTGAAACCCCATATTCTCAGCTATCCGAAACCAACCTTCCTAGAACCAAAGAAACATCAAGCTTGAATACTTAAAACCAAACACTAGTAGCAAAACGAAAGTGATTTTTATATTGAATTGAGCCATATGTTTGTGCTAATCTGTTCTTTGTTAAAATATTTTAAAATGAGGGTAATGAACAAGAAGGAAGTGCCTGGAGAATAAAGGAAACTAGCAAAATGAAAAATCATAGCATGGAAGATATAGCCAAAGGCACACTTTATGAAAAGTAATACAAATTTCTTCCTTGGAATCATAATGCTTATGTTAGTGTTCTCTGGTTATTTTCTATAAAGTAAATGTTAATATTAAGGATAACACTTAAAATTAAGCTTTTAAGTCTTAATTTCTAATAACCTTTATCTTCAAAAGTACTTCAAAAAAAATAGTTCTTTCATCTCAGAATTTATATCCCAACACCTTAAAATACTACCACAAAAGAACCCCATCATAATGCAAATCATTAAAATAAACTGAAACATAATGTGAGGCAAAGTGCACTTTCCAACATTATTAGTTTCATTAGTTATCAACTGTAGAATTCCTCTTTTCTTTCTAGGTACATTTGGGGTGGAAAGCACTGATTGAGGGTGAGGGCAAGGGAGGCCAATTCTGAGAAAAACACTACTGTGTAGAATAAAGGCAGTATAAGCTGGTAAATTCAGGAAAAAACAGAAAGGACAGCCAGACCGTCAAAGGAATGTGACATTAGGTTGTTGGAGCAGAAAAAGACTGATAGACGAAATAGGCAGGACTATAATATGGTCTGCCTTCTTAGAACTATCAGGGAGAGAAAAGTCGAGAACAAAATAGTTATTCTGATCAAGCAGAGTAAAGGCCTAGGTCAAGGCTGTGCTACACAGATCTACTCTCAGTTGCCTTGGCAGTGGTTTGCTCACTTTATGGTAATGGCATTAATAAAGGAAATTCATGTGCAAATAGCCTATAGTTATTAGATTTAATGATATAATTAGCTCCACCTTGGGAGAAGTTTTAGGGAGGACTATCCCAGGGCTCTTATACGTATGATGTCAGATGTATAGAGGATAAACTTGAACCTGTTTGCTTATTCTGAGTATAGCTGACACTTTGCTTCTTCCACTGACTCTGGTCATATTAGTTTTGCCAACTGTACCATGTTCCCTTTCTCCTAAAATAACAGTTTCTAAGGCAAGTAGCACTGTACCCAACAGACATCTTAGAAATTTGTGAGGATATTTTTGATTTATCATAATAAAAAAATGACATTTTAGAGGCCTACACCAAGAACACTAGACATCTACAATCCAAAATATGAAAATTTATCCAGTTACTAAATTCAAATGTCCTGACAATCACGTAGTGAAAAACTTGGTTATAATTATCTGAGTCTTTATTTCCCAGAAATACAATAGACATGTCAATGGAGAGACAACTTTATTTTGTTGTTGTTGAAAATTTATTCACTATTTTGGAAAATCACGTTACTAACAATACCATTCATAGTATGAGTTTATATTTGTAGTTATCACATTCTGTAATCCTACTTATGAATACAAGCAACTGAATTACTTTATTATGCTTTCACACCTGAGCATTCACACACTAAAATACACATTATTTCCTTTTATTTTGACACTATATTATAGTTAAGAATTTTTTTTTTTGGAGCTGGAGTCTTACTTCATAGCCCAAGCTGGAGTGCAGTGGCACACTCATGGCTACCCCAGTGTTGACCTGCTGGGCTCAGGCGATCCTTCTGCCTCAGTCCTCCAAGTAGCCAGAATTATAGGTGTGCACTACCACGCCCAGCTAATTTTTTATTTTATTGTAAAGATGAGGTCTTGCTAAGTTGCCTGGGCTGGTCTCAAACTTGCGGGCTCAGGCAATCCATTCACCTTGGCCCCCTAAAGTGCTGGAATTACAGGCTGAGCCGCCAAGTCCAGCCTAGTTAAGAAATTATATTGATTTTGAGAATTATGTATATAGGAAGGTTATAATTTCTATGAACTTCATTTGGGGAAAATAAATAAATATTATAAAATACTCTTTGTAAAAATGGGTTTGTAAGTCTTACATAGGTTTTTTCTATGAGAAAATCGATCAGTTCAATAAAAATGACCTACAGATATTGATATTGAGGAGTCTCTCTCAGTGAGAAAGTAGCATCCTTCCTCTCAACCCTCTTGATGAGGGAAACAAAGAATTTCAGAGATGCAAGTCATGACATCAGTGGGCGGTTAAACTAATACCAACAGCCACTAACCTTTTAACCTCTTATACGAGAAAAATAAATCCCCTATTTGCTTTAGCAATCATTGTTTTGTTACTTATAGCTGAAAATATTCCTGACACAATTTATAAAGAGTTTAACTTTTGGGGGGGAGGGGTCGAGGTCTCATTTTATCACCCAGGCTGGAGTAGAGTGGCACAATCACGGCTCACCACAGCCTTGAACTCTTGGGCTCAGGAGACCCTTCTGCATCAGTCTCCCGAGGAGCTGGGACTACAGATGTATACTACCACACCTCGTTAGTTTCTATGTTTTTGCAGAGAAAGGTCTCAGTAGGTTACCCAGGCTGGTTTTGAACTCTTGGACTAAAGCGATCCTCCTGCCTCAGCCTCCCAAAGTGCCAGGATTACAAGCATGAACCACTGTGCCTGGTCTAAAATTTTTTTTAACATTTTACATTTTAAACTAGTTTAATCCCATACTATTTTTTAGAAGGCACATATTCCATTATTTGAAAACAAGTCACTTACCTCAATCTTCCACAGGTGATACTGTAATGCAAATGCAGTAAAGTCTCTTGGAACACAGAAAAACGTGCATTCTGAAGTGGAGCCATGAGAAGTATTTTTGACTTGTTCAAAGTTTTTATTAATCAATTCCAGAATCAAAGGATCAATAAGAAACACTGGTACGTTTTGGCTGGATGTTAGCATAATAAATTTTTTAACTGCACGCTGTTTGAGAGAAAAAGAATCCTCTTAATTTCACTAAATCACTACAACAACCTATTTTTATTAAAGTTTTATTCATTAATTTGATAAGAATGCATAGTGCTTACCCAGTTGATACCAGGTTTATCACTGTGCTTAAAAAGTACACAAATAAATTACACACACAGTTCCTAATCTTCTAAGAAAATAAACAATTATTTACAATATAAGGTAAAATACGCTATAATAAAAATATATAAAACATATTATAAAAGTACAGGTCAGTAAGCTACTAATTTACTATACATAAAAAGAATAAGAACTCTCCATAGAGAAAGTGGTGTCTGACATGAAAGCTCTGGGTTTACAAATCATTCTCTCGGTATTAGCTAAATCTTCTCAAACAAAATGAAAAAAGAAATTATTTGTCAGCTTGAAAAAATTAGTTATGTCAGCTGGGCACGATGGCTCACGCCTATAATACCAGCACTTTGGGAAACCAAGGCAGGAGGATCGCTTGAGCCAAGTAGTTTGAGACCAGCCTAGAAAATATAATAAATTGTGTAAAATGTTAAAAAATTTTAGGCCAGGTATCTCTACAAAGAAACCCCAAAACTTAGCTGGATGTGGTGATGCATGCCTGTAGTTCCAGCTACTTGGGAGACTAAGGCAGAAGTATTGCCTGAGCCCAGGAGGTTGAGGCTGCAGAGAGGTGTGATAGCACCACTGCACTCCAGCCTGGGTGACAGAGACCTCAACTCAAAAAATAAAACAAGACAAAAATCAGTCATGTCAATCTTTCAAAAACAAAAATCGTGTGTGCTGTTTTTCTTCATATTTGGAAAGTTGCTTAATAACCTTTCTAAACAAAAGACTCAGACCAAATACAATGTCTCCTTGATCATTCCCATACATAGTTCACTCCTTCAATACTGCAATATTTTATTTTATTTTATTTATTATTTTGTTTAATCAGTATTTTTTATTATGATTTTGTGGGGTACAGTTAAGGGTTAGGTGTACAATTACGTTTCATTCAGGCACCCTGTTGATAAGAGGTGTTTCCCGATCCCCAGACAGATATTTGCGACTGTTAATCCCATCCCCCTCCGCCCCCCATAGTTTCCCAGTACCGTCAGTCATTTTCTTATAGTATTACATTGGATG